>NW_023045018.1:24506-89791 GCF_011762505.2 Arvicanthis niloticus | reverse complement strand
TGACTGTCTATCTAGCTATCTTTTTTTTTAACCTACCTACCTATACAGCTTCTACTATCTCATTTTGCATCACCAATATGTACACTTCAAGGTACATTTTCTACCGCAGAAGCACATCTTTGTTTTCCAGATGATTAATGCCATGGTCATTTATGAGATTCTTTTCACTATCCACCACAAGCTGTACTTTTATGAGCACTGAGAGTCTCCAGAGGTTCACGCCTGCACTGTCAAAAGCTTAAGTCACAGCTGGTGTAAGACAACCTCTCTAACAACCTCCATTAGAGAAGCTGGCCATTGCTTTTTACTTCTACCTCTTTACCAAGTTTCCTGGAGGCATCTGATCCAATACAACCAAGAGAGCATTTTCTATTCAGGCAGGCTTGCTATGAGTTCTCATAGGTACAAGGCCTACAACTCCAAGGAATGATGGGTCCTGCCACCCACTATATTATTTATTGCTAAGCAATTGTCTTATACATCCACCAAGACAAAGAGGTACCATCAGGAACAATTTGTGCATTGTCCACCTTACCTTTCTATTCTACACCTTTGTGCACACCTGAGATGTGGCCTGGGCACATATAAAGCTTAAAGCTTTCCACCACATCCAAACCAGGCCTTACAAGATAATGCCTTGGTCTCCTTAAGCAGACACACAGGTTGGTATTTGAGGTACCCCTCAATATGAGTTCTGGTGGATGCTGTCCAACAAAGTCTTCCAGTCATCTGTCCATCTCAGAGTCCTAGAGAAGCTAGCAGCCACTTACACAACCTTGTAAGCAGGCCTCCTAGCACACTGAGCTGAGGACAAGGACGTATCAAAAGAAGAAATGAATAATCCATCCTAACCTGCCCCCTTGACAACCAGGCCCTGGCCTCAGCCCCCCAATTCTAAGCACCCACTAAGCAATCATCTCCAGGCAACTTACTGGAAAACCAGGCAACCATTATGAATTAATTCCAGCTTCATCACAATCTCTCTTATCTCTCTAGCCCTCCACACCACATTCACCATACACCAGCCTTTCACCAACATGCAGCACTCAGGGGACACTTTGCTCTCCTACCTTCCTACAAAGTACCTCAGTCACTCTCACCATGGATCCTTCTTTCTGTATCCTAGTACACACCCACCTACTTACCTGTGCAGGGGCTAGGCATGAATGCAACTCAGAGCTCTCTGAAGGGAATCAAGTGGACCCCAATATGACGGGAACCTGAACACAAAGCACAATGAGCATTTATCACTTGTCTCACCAGGATCCCTGCATCACATTTCCTCCCCTCACCAACTCCTCCTAGACCAATTCACACCAAGGTTCTCTGAGGGTGCCCATTGGAAATTCTCAAGGTGCCTTCAAACATTTTCTGCATATACTCACTACCACAGCATGATAACTGGCTATCTATCTATCTATCTATCTATCTATCTATCTATTTATCTCCTACTTACCTACCTAACTAACATATCTACCTCCCTCCCTCCCACCCTTTTCCCTCCTTCTTCCCTACCTAGCTACCTACACACCTCCTACTATCTCCTTATGGTTCACCAATATATACACTTTCAGGTACATTTTCTAGAGTAGAAGCACCTCTCTGTTTAACAGATTATGAATGTCATGGTCATTTGAGAAATGCTTTTCAGTATCCACCAGCAAGTCTTTCATGAGCACTGAGAGTCTCTAGATTTCCAACCCTGCACTGTTGAGACCTTAAGTCATAGCTGATGTAAGAAGACCCCTCTAACAACCTTCAGGAGAGAAGCCTGCCATTGCTTTTCACATTTTCTCCCTATCAAATTTCTTGGAGGTATCTGCTCTGATACAACAAAGAGAGATCTTTTTATCCAGGCAGGCCTGCTCTGTGTTCTCAGAGCTGCAAGACCCACAACCCCATGGAAGAATGGGTCCTGCCACCCTCCATATTATTTATTACCAAGCAATTATTTTCATCCATCCACCAAAACAGAAGTACGATCAGGAGCAACTTTCATGTTGTCCCTCTCAAACCTTTCTACTGCTGGGTGGTGGTGGTGCACACCTTTAATTGTAGCACTTGGGAGGCAGAGGCAGGAGGATTTCTGAGTTCGAGACCAGCCGGGTATACAGAATGAGTTCCAGGACAGCCAGGACTACACAGAGAAACCCTGTCTGGAAAAAACAAACAAACAAAAAAAAACCTTTCTACAACTTGTGCCCACTAAAGCTATGGCCTGGGCACACATACAGCTTTAGGGGTTATCTTACATACAAACCTGGATTTCCCAGAAAATGCTGAGCTCAACAACATAGAAATAATACACCCTGGGCCTAAACTGGACCTGCTTCAGGCCCATCTAGTTTTCTCACCAGAGGACACACAGAGAATGGATATGTAGAAAAACACACACAAAGAGAGAGAAAGAGAGGATGAGAGAGAGAAGTAGAGACTGAGACATAAAGAAATAGAGAGAGACAGAGACACAGAGACAGAGAATGGGTCCTGCCACCCTCCATATTATTTATTACCAAGCAGAGACAGAGATATAGACAGAGACAGAGAGAAACTTTGGTGTCCAAGTTATCTGGGATCTGAGACAGTTCATCTGTTAACTCCAGAACCATGTCTATTCTTCCAGAAATACTGATATGTCAGAGAAGGCCAGGTGTCTTTTGAGCCTTCATCCTGGCTAATCTCCCTGGATGGTAGGGAAGGTAAGCTAGTCAGGAGAAGCCCAGACTCAGCTGCCTGTTTGTATGTAAGGCATCAGAGCAAGGAGGCTTTCAAGGGATCTGGTATGGATGGTTTCCTGGCAGCCTGGGCCATTTTGGACACCTTTGGGACTACAGTATACTCTTACTGTTTCTACTCAATTTGACCCTGAGACAAGACACTGCCTAGGCTCTTTGCCCCTTTGGGGCACACAATGAAGTAGCTTGCATGTGATGATGGTGGAGCCTCACAAATCATTGAAGGATTCTGGAGATCTGGGTGATTTTCTGACAGGCCTGAGACTCCTACCCCCACCTGAGGCACAGATTTAGGAGAAAGCCTTTTCTTAAACAAAAAAAGAAAGACATAAAAACAGTGATAACAATCCTAGACCTAGGAATGGGCAGAGGTGGGGCTGGGGTTGGGAGGGAGGTAATTAACTGAGGAAAGATATGTGGCCATGGAAGCTACTGAGCCCTGAGATGCTGAGACAGCTCAGAGAAGCAAAGTAGCTTGTTCCCACACCCTGACTCTCTCTAGGTTAGTAACAAGGGGGTGTGGGGGTTGTGAAACAAAAGCAAGAGGAAACCTTATCACTCTGATGAACAGGAATGGGCAGTACATGTTGCCCACAAAAACCCAGATGCAGTCTGTCTGCAGATGCCTGTGTAGTAATGTCCTGTGACTCTGTGAAACCTAACATGTCCTCCTGCACTGTCCTCAGAACCTCAAAGACTTTGATTCTTGATTCAGGCTAACCAAACCCTGTTTCACAGGCCTTGTTCTCTGGTAAGCTTGATTGAGCTTGTTCATATGCCAATCATGGGAAAAGCAGCACTCAGAATCCTCTGGTCCCTCCTTTGCAGCCAAAATATAGTGGCTCCCAAGCAGGTCTGCTCCCATTTTCAGAGAGGCACAGAGATGTGCAGGCCTAATCCTCAAAGCAATTCTGCTTGATAGCAGTAAAGCATGAAGAATGGTAATTGCCAGGCTGCATGGTCGCTCTCCCTCTGCCCTTGTGAGGCAAAAACTGCCAACCAGCTGCAACCAGCTACCAACAGAATGGCCAAGTACTGGTGCTTTCACTGGCCGGAAGTCGGTGTCCATGTAGGACACTAGGAATGCCTAAGCTATGATTTTGTATTGGTATGATTTTGTTTTGTTGTGTGTGTCTGTGTGTCTTTGTGTGTGTGTGTGTGTATGTGTGTGTGTGTCTGTGTGTACATAAGCTCACAAGGAGCATGCTTCTGCAACTCTGAGTGTTCCTGCTCTCTCCTGCTTGTAAGGTTTGTTAATATAATGTAGGTACATAGGTGTCTGGAACAAGAGGCTGTGAACGGTGAATATGGAAAGGTTATCCATCACAGGCACTCATCAACTGCAGGGCACCTGCCAGCCACTGAAGGGTTCAGTAGGAGGGCAGCAAGCACTAAGAGGCATGAGCAGGAACTTACAAAGGATCCTGTAGGAGCCGTACCTAAATCCTTTGCCAATTTGTACCATAGGGGCAGAGGTTCTGAAACAAATGCCTAGACTCGAGATCCAAGAACAGACCCTGCTCACTCAGTGCCCAGCCAGGACACTGGGAATGGGCCAGACCTAGAGATTGATCCAGCACCTGCCTGCCTGACCCCAACCACACAGGGATCCCCTAAACCTGACAGCCAGTTTTTTTCTTGGGGAGGCAGACTCCTTTGTCCCTGAGCACATTCTCTCAATATGCAGCTCAAGCCACACAGACAAGAAGGCCCTCCCAGTATGATTCTCAGCTGGTAGGGCACCCAGGTGGTGGAGTCAGAGAGCTCAAAGAGCAGGGAAATTTCAACAGAGGCCACACAGGGTGGGGTTAGGAAACCAACCTTCTCCATGGGTATTAGTCCCAACATTGGCTTCCCACATAGCCACAGGAAGGTCTGCACTGGAACCAAGGCATGAGTTGGGTGCTCTGTGTGTCCCTGAGGCCTTCAGTTCCTGGCCTGAGCCCAGAATGTAGTGGAAGATGAAAACAAAGGTCCCCAAAGATCCTTGGTCTACTTACCGAGGAACACAGTTTTTTATCTTAGGTACCCATCAATATGAGTTCTGGTGGATGCTGCCCCACAAAGTCATCCAGGTATCTCTCCTGCTCAGAGGTCCAGAGGGTTTGGCTGACCACTTTCACAATCTCCTGTTCAGGTCACTTAGCACCCTGAGCTGAATACAAGGACATATCAAGAGAAAAAAATGAATATTCCATCCCAACCTGACACCTTGACAACTGTGGGGCGGTTAGTTTGCGCTTGGGTGCGGGCATGGATTTTCTTTGGCAGTGTTGTGGGTCCTGTGTTTCTTCTGCCCTAGGTGGTTCAGGTAGGCATGGCTTCTGAGAGAAGCTGAAGTGAGGGAGTTTTGACTGAGTTCACTCCGGGGGTGCCTGGTGGGTGCTGTGGGGCTCCACTGAAACTCAGAGAGTTCTCACTCAGTCTGAAATTCTGCAGGGTGATGAGCTTTTAAGTGGATCCAGAGGATGGTGGTCTCCATTCAGTGCTCCCAGACGCCAATGGGGGGCACAGAAAAACAGAGACATGAAAGAAATGAGGGAGAGAGAAAGCCCGATGACATCTAGTGAGCAAAAGTCACTTTGGTTATTGTACTCTATCGACTGACTTGGCGGCCCAACTAGCTTAGTTGAATTGGTGATCCCCATGGCTGGAACACAGAAAAGTTTTTGACAGGAGATTAGACAAAGGCTCACAAGTTGAGAACTTCTTTAAGGTTCCTCATGCCAAAGACACGAGGAAGTTCATGGTTTTGAAAAAAAATAATGTTATAGCAGGAGGTAGATGAATGTGGCTGTAACCCCCATGAAAATCAAGGCAGACCCAAGTTAAATAGAGAGTGAGGAGGTCTCAGAAGGAATACTTAATTGGCTACACACTCTGGCCTTTAGATATCTTGTTAATATGGAAATCTTTTGAGGGCCTGAGGCCTGTAGTCATGCCCTCTACCAGTAGAAGGGCTGGTAGGATCTTTGCCCTATGTGACTGCAAGTCACTGATCAATGAAGGTCTTGGTCATGTGTTAAGAGCCTGAATTCTGGAGGCATGGCCAAATACCTCCTTTTGTCCCATTAGGGTCCAGGATTCGAGGTCTGCACTAGACCAGGAACCAAGCTATCCATTCACAGTCCCACAACAATCCAGGACCTGGCATTGGCCCCCATTTCCAAGCTCCTACTAAGTAAGCATCTCCAGGCAACTGACCAGAAAACCAGGTAATCTTTATAAGCTAATTTCAGCTCCCTCACAATCTCTCTCCTCTCTCTAAACGTTCACTGCATCTCCACCGCACCCCAGACCTTCACTAACCACCATGCAGTACTCACGGAACAATTTGTTCTTCTTCCTTCCTCCAAAGTCCCCAAGTCACTCTCACCATAGACCCTTCATTCTGTATCCTAGCACAAACCTACCTACTCTACCGGTGCAGGGGCTAGGCATGAATGCAACTCAGGGTTTTCTGAAGGGATTCAAGTGGACCCAAGATGACAGGCACTTAGACACAAAGCACAATGAGCATTGATCACTTGTCCCACCAGGATCCCTGCAGCACTTTCCCTCCACTCCCCAACTCTCCCTAGACCAATTCATACCAAGGTCCTCTGAGGGTGCCTATTAAAAATTATCAATATGCCTTCAAACATTCTCTCCAAGTGCTCACTACCCAAGCATGATAACAACTGGCTTGCTATCTACCTACCTATGTATCTATCTAACTATGTATCTATGTATCTATCTATATATCTATTTATGTATGTATGTATGTATGTATGTATCTATCATCTATCTATCTATCTATCTATCTATCTATCTATCTATCATCTATCTATCTATCTATCTATCTATCTATCTATCTTTTTCCTACCTACTTTCCTAACTACATGTCTACCTACGTACCTACTTACAACAATTCTACTTTCTCCTTTTGGCTTGCCATTATACACAATTCCAGGTACATTTTCTAGGGCAGAAGCACCTCTCTGTTTACCAGATTATGAATGTCATGGTCATGTGTGAAATGCTTTTCACTATCCACAAGCAAACCTTCCTTTCATGAGCATGGAGAGTCTCCAGAAGTCCACCCCTGCACTGTTGAGAGCTTAAGTTACATCTAGTGGAAGAAGACCCCTCTAAAATCCTCCAGGAAAGAATCCTGCCATTGCTTTACACTTTTCCCTCTCTACTAAACTTCCTGAAGGCATTTGCTCTGATACAACCAAGAGAGTTCTTTCTATCCAGGCAGGCCTGCTCTGAGTTCTCAGAGGTGCAAGGCCCACAACCCCAAGGAACGAAGGGTCCTGCAACTCTCCATATTATTTATTTATTGCTAAGCAGTTGTCTCAACTATCCACCAAGACCATCAGGAACAAATCTACTGTTCTCCCTCAATATTTATATATTATTGTAACATATTACATATATTATGTTATCTAATAATAAATAAGCATATATTGAATGTCTTTATGGCTGTTATGCATTTTTAGATGATAATATAATAAACTTCAGCCATAGGACAGCATCTATACTTTGGGTGTTCATATATGTTCATCTCTTCATGTGACTTCTCAATTAGAACAATTAAATTTGATTGCTTTGATGTATTCAATAAATAAACAAATAAATGAATGAACAAATAAGTGTGAATCCTGATTATGCATCTGCCATTGATGATCAATATGCATGGTTAATACTCTGTTAGCTACCATTTGGGGTTAACTCCATTTATCATTATTATTATTATTATTATTATTATTATTATTGTTAATTTTATTCTTTTTTGACTGAAATCATGATTTTTCCCAATCATAGAAAAGTCTTAGGGGTCACTGATGCATGACATCATGTGAATGACATCATGGGTGTGACAACACTGGTGTGACATCATGGGAGTGAAATCATAGGTGTGACATCATGTGGTGATTCTGGGAATGTGGACATATTCCACAATGATATAGAATTGACCATGTACTCCTGTATAGCAGGTGAGCAGCTGGTGAGTCATGGCACCAATATTATATATGACAGATATGAATATACATTTTTAACATTAATATATATATATATGATATATAATATAATTCTTAATATGCAGTATAATATATAATATATTATATTAGTATAATAATACATTATACTAATATATTAATATGTAATTACACTATATTATACAGTTATATTATATATATCATAATATATATAACAATTTAATATATTTATACTTATACTATAATTTAAGATATTTTAAGATATATTAATTAAAGCATTACATTAATATAATAATGTAATAACATAGTATACAAATATAATATTGACATGTAATATCTTAAAATATAATAAATAAATATAATTATATTACATTGTTATTTTATATTATGATATATATAATATTCATGCATAATATATTTATATATGCATAATATATAATACACTATATAATATGATATATTAATATAAAAATTAATGTATAATGTCTTAATTAATACAATATATTAATAAAATTACATTATATAATATAGTATAGTACATATTATATAGTATAAATTATATATATATATATATATATATACATATATATATATATATATATATATATATATACATATATACATATATATATATATCCAAATTTCCTCCAATTACAGCCACCATATTAGGCAATATTTTATCCAATGTTGTGTGTGTTTAAAGGACCCATGTTGATCAATGTACATGGCTCACAACCGAGTATGCTAGGCCACAGAGTTGTCCATTTGGTTTCTTCAGGAGATAGGCCAAAGGTCATGGCAAGGAATTGGGGAAGACATAGAGGTCAGAGGCCTCTGAATATTTCCAGGAAATATACTATATACAAATAATATACTGTATATGTTAAATATGCTGTATAGATTATAAACACAATATAAATTAAATACACTGTATATATAAATTAAATACACTGTATATATTAAATACACCATATAAATTAAATATATAATATATATTAAATACACTGTATAAATTAAATACACCATATAAATTAAATGTATCATATATATTAAATACACTGTATAAATTAAATGCACCATATATATTAAATACACCATATACATTAAATACAACATATATATTAAATACACCATATACATTAATACACTGGATACATTAAATACACTGTAAAAGTTAAATATGCTGTACATATTAAATGTACTGTATACATTAAATATACTGTATACATAAAATACAGTGTATACATTAAATATATATTATAAATTAAATATTTGAAAGAGAACAGGGCGACATCATGTGGGTAGAGAAGAAGTCTCACACTATGGAGGTGATGGTTTGTTTTTCTTTGTTTTGGAGCTGAGCAGGTTAGCTCAGGTTAGCCTACAACTTATGAAGGTTTCCTGGGGGAGTGAGAGTGACAGGATACAGTGAACAGGAACAGCTGAGAATATGGTCACTTCTAATAAGGTATATAATATATTATACATATTATATAATATAATATGTAATATGTAACATATAGGTAATACTATTGTCACATTATATATTATATGTATTAAAATATTATTATACTATTACTATGTATTCTTAATATATTTTTACTATAATATTATATACATTTAATGTATATTTTATTATTATATTATATATATTTTAATATATTATAGTATTCTGTTATATATTTTATATATAGTATATATAATTAATATATATTATACTATTATATTATGTATATGTAATAAATTTAATGTATTTATATATTGTATATATTATATTTTGTATTGTATATATGTATTTGTACATTGTACTATCATATTACCTATATTTAATATATATTTTACAATTAAATTGTGTTTATATTTAATATATTTAAAATATACTATTATATTATACATACATAATAATGTTATTATACATATTATTATGTATACATTATACATAATGAACTTAATATGTATGGATTAAAAATAAATTAAATATATAAATATATATAACAATAATTTATTATTGTTATTATTATTACTGCTGATATTATTATTATGGTTTTCTATATGTACACATAACATGCTGGTCCATGCCATGTCCTTCTCTTGTTCACACTACCACAGAAAGCCCCGTGATTCATAGCCTGGGGTAGCCTGTGGCTGAGCAGGCTGCAGCAGGAGAACAGTGTCTACTCTGTGAACACACTGTGTGTTAGCTGTAGTGTGTGAAGCAGCTGGTAACCGTGGCTGTATTGTTCTTTAAGGCAAGGTGTTCCCATACTATTACATATACATATGTATATATTATATTAATACAGTTCATATATTATATTATATATTTATTATATTTCACATATAATAAAATAGTTATTTTATAATATATGTACTATTGATTATATAAATGTTTACATTATATATTGTAACATATATATTATTGAATATAAAAATTTTGTATTATACATTGTATCACATAAATTAGATATTACACATATTATATGTATATGTTGTATCATATATAATATTATAATATATATTTTATATTATTTTATATACATACATATATATAAAAGTAAACTTTGTATATATGTATGTATGTATATTACATAGATCACTATATGAAAATATTATATGGTATATGTACTATCAAATATATATATATATATAATATGTGTATTATATATTACATATATTATATCTTATATACTATTTTATATATGTATATATATTAAATGAAAAAAGAAAATGGAAAGAGAATTTTATTCTATTTCTCTCTCATCTACCTACCTACCTACCTACCTACCTACCTACCTACCTACCTACCTCCCTACCTACCTACCTACATCTGTATGTGTGTTTCAGTAGATCCACCAATACCACTTCCTTTTTTGGGCACTTATAGCTATGAGTTTTCCTCTTAGTACTGCTTTCATGGAGTACCACAAATTTTGATATGTCCTCATTTTCATTTAAATCTAAAAAGTCTTTAATTTCTTTCTTTATTTCTTCCTTGATCAAGTTATCATGGAGTAGAGTATTGTTCAGTTTCCACATGTATGTGGGCTTTCTGTTGTTTTTAGCCATGTCAAAGAGAATCTTAGTCCATGGTGGTCTGATAGGGTACAAGGGATTATTTCAGTTTTTTGTATCAGTTGAGGCCTGTTTTGTGACCAATTATATGGTCTATTTTGAAGAATGTACCATGAGGTGCTGAGAAAAAGGTATATTCTTTTGTTTTAAGATGAAATGTTCTATAGATGTCAGTTAAGTCCAATTGGTTCATAACTTCTGTTAGTTTCATTGTGTCTTGGTTTAGTTTCTGTTTCCATGATATGTCTATAGCTGAGAGTGGGTTGTTGAAATCTCCTGCTATTATTGTATGAGGTGCAATGTATGCTTTAAGCTTTAGTAAAGTTTCTTTTATGTATGTGGGTGCCCTTGCCTTTGGGGCATAGATGTTCAGAATTGTGAGTTCCTCTTGGTATATTTTTCCTTTGATGAATATGAAGTGTCCTTCTTTAACATTTTTAAATTACTTTTGGTTGAAAAACAATTTTATTTGATATTAGAATCGCTACTCCAGCTTGTTTCTTGGGGCCATTTGCTTGGAAGATTGTTTTCCAACCTTTTACTCTGAGGTAGTGTCTGTCTTTTTCACAAAGGTGCATTTCCTGTATGCAGCACAATGTTGGGTCCTATTTATGTATCCAATCTGATTGTCTATGTCTTTTTATTCAAGAATTGAGTCCATTGATATTAAGAGATATTAAGGAAAAATGAATGTTGTTTCCCGTTATTTTTGTTAATGGCAGTGGAGTTATGTTTGTATAGCTACCTTTTTTTAGTGTTGTTGGAAGATTACCTTCTTGCTTTTTCTAGGTTGTGGTTTCCCTCCTTGTGTTGGAGTTTTCCACCAATTATCTTTTAAAGTGCTGAATTTGTGATAAGATATTGTGTAAATTTGGATTTGTCATGGAATATTTTGGTTTCTCCATCAATATTGATTGAGAGTTTTGCTGGGTATAGTAGTCTGGGCTGGCATTTTTGTTCTCTTAGGACCTGTATGATATTAGTCCAGGATCTTCTGGCTTTTATAGTCTCTTATGAGAAATCTGGTGTAATTCTTATAGGTCTGCCTTTATATGTTACTTTGTATTTTTCCCTTACTGCTTTTACTATCTTCTCTTTGTTTTGTATATTTGATGTTTTGATTATTATGTGATGAGAGTTGTTTCTTTTTTGGTCTAGTCTATTTGGGGCTCTATAGGTTTCTTGTATATTTAAGGACATCTCTTTCTTTAGGTTAATGAAGTTTTCCTCTATAATTTTGTTGAAGATACTTACTGGAACTTTAAGTTGGGAGTCTTCTCCTTCATCTATACCTGTTATCCTTAGGTTTGGTCTTCTCATTGTGCCCTGGATTTCCTGGATGTTTTGTGTTAGGAGATTTTTTTTTTGTTTTTGACTTTTTTTATTGGATATTATATTTACACTTCAGATACCATGCCCTTTCCCCATCCCCTCCTTAGAAAACCCGTATTCCATGCCCCCTTTTACTTTTTGCACATATACATTTTTTAAAAATGTTAATGAAAGGCTTAATAAGTTTGGTATTGCTCAATCAGAGGTTTAACCCACTACCCAACCTAGATATATCAACTATCTTTGACTGGTGGAGATACATGAACATCTGCCTCCATGTCTCTCCCCCTCTTTCTCTCTTTCATCACATAGCTTCTCCTCTCCTATTTCTCCTCCCCTTCTTACTCCTTCTCTTCCTCTCAGTACTCCTCCCACCTTAGCTACTCCTACATATCACCCTTCCTGTTAAAATGAAACTATTCTCTCAAAATACATTTAGAGCATAATTATGCCAATTTGTACCAGTGAGGTACAGGATAGTCCTAATACCCAGTCCATCAATTTGTTGACTAACCTGAATCTCTGTCATCTATTCTAACTAAAACATTTAGTTCTGAACCTGGCTTTAGGATGAATGTCAGCTGACGACCATCCACTCAAAT
The DNA here is from genome assembly GCF_011762505.2 of Arvicanthis niloticus. NCBI lineage: Eukaryota > Metazoa > Chordata > Mammalia > Rodentia > Muridae > Arvicanthis > Arvicanthis niloticus. The sequence goes on along the minus strand of NW_023045018.1, from coordinate 77,065 downwards.
CTTTTCTCTCAAGGTAAATAGCCAGGATTGGCTATGAGGCTTTAAGTTTTCAACCCCGTCAGAAATCCAGAATGACTGAGTTAACTATAATTGTGGGAAGCACAAAGCATAGCTTCTAAAATTTAGCCAATTTATAGAGACCTCTGAACACCTGGACACTCTCTCTACTACAAAACGTTGGAGCATCTGTTCTTCTGCCTTCTAGCCCAGGATCATCTGACAGACATTAGTGCTGCAGAATTATTAAGGGCTGATTACTCTGTCTAGGCAGATATAATCATTCGAGTATTCTGCAAGTGTGTCCTTTTCTGGACAGTAATTTGTCTGTAGAAGGAAAGAGGCAATTCTTGTTTAGTGCCTGTCTCACCACCACTGGAATAACTCCAAAGATGCTCAATTTCTTCTTAGAATTCAATATAGGAAGGTGTCAGGAGCAGACAGGTCTCTAATCAAAATGAACATTAATACAGAAATGCGTGTCATGTCAATTCTGTGGATTTCTGATGTTTTGAAAACCAACTATCCATGTAAGGTAATCTGGACTGTTGTCTGTTAACTCCACTCAGCTATTTCTAAATAAAACATAGAAAACCCCCTAACAATAAACTCCAAGCCATGAATTTGCTGTAGTCCCTTAACTCACAGTCTAACCATCTCAAATCAGTTAAAAAACTTATAGAAGGACTGGGTCTAAGCCTTGTATTCCTAAATGTGTTATACTGTTAAAATGCATATGAGAGTATCAATATTCATCTCACTTTTATATCAATAAGAATCTCATACCAATGAAAACCTTAAAATTTGTAATCAAAGTAAATTTGTGCCATTTACGAATTTATATCTTCATCTTGATACTAATTATACAGATTTCTACTAATAGGTTATGGCTATGCAATAATCCCTAGCTAATCCTCTGTATTTCCACAAAACCACTACTTTTCCCTAGAAAGACAGCCCACCATTTACCACCTTAGTACCCAAGCTTAGGGAATAGGGGTGCTGACTCTTCATTAGCTTCTTCAAGCTGATTATGGGCATTGAGATATTAGAAGAGCAGTGGGGGGAAGAGCAAATTGATAAGCCTCTGATGCTGTGTCTTCACTGCCTCCAGATGGAATTCCTGGACCACAGAGGTTTGAGCAGGTCTGCCCAGCTTGCTTGAAGAGTAGATACACCAAGGCTGATCATTCTGCAATATACAATTCTCAAAACCAATTTTAGTATCAAGATAGTTATTTTTAAGAGGGCTGACATTTTATTAAGGATGTTGGTTCTAACTGCTTTTCTTTTTCCCCTCTTTTATTGGATATAATATTTACATTTCAAATGTTATCCCCTTACCACATTCCCCCCACCACCCAGGAACCTCTTATCCCATACCCCCTTCTCCTGCTTCTATGAGGGTGTTTACCCACATACCCCCAATGTCCTTCCCCATCCTCAGATACCCCCCACTCAGTGCTCAGCCCTCAAGGTACCAAGGACCTCGTCTTTCACCTATGCCCAACAAGGCCATCCTCCCCTACATATACAGCGGGAGTCATGTGTCTCTCTATATGTGCTCCTAGGCTGGTGGTTTAGGAGCTCTGGCTGGGTGGTATTGTTGCTCTCCTCATGGGGCCACCAACCCTTTCTGCTCCTTCAGTTTACTCTCTAACTTCTCCATTGAGAAACTTTGATCAGATTAATGGATAGCTGCAAGTATCTGTCTCTGAGTATGTCAGACTCTGGGCAACCTCTAAGGAGACAGCCTTATCAGGCTGCTGTCAACTTTCTCTTCCTGACATCCATATCAGCATCTATTTTTGGTGACTGCACATGGAATGAATACCCAGGTGGAATGGTGTCCATACAACCTCTCCTTCAGATTCTGTCCCACACTTTGTCTCCTTATATGCTCCCTTGGGTATTTAGTTACTCCTTCTATGAAAGACCTAGGCATCCTCACTTGTTCTTTCTTCTTCATGACCTTCTGGTAGTTGAATCTTTGTTGTTTCAAACTTTTGGGCTAATCTCCGCTTATCAGTGAGTAAATACCATGTGTGTTCTTTTGTGATTGGGTTACCTCACTCAGGATGATATTTTCTAATTCCATTCATTTACCTAAGAATTTCTTGAATTCATTATTTTTAATAGCTGAGTAATACTCCATTGTGTAAATGTACCACATTTTTGTATCCATTCCTCTGTTGAAGGGCATCTGGGTTCTTTCCAGCTTCTGGCTATTATAAATAAGGCTGCTATGAACATAGTGGAGCATATGTCTTTGTTATTTGTTGGGGCATTTTCTGGGTATATGCCCAGGAGTGGTATAGCTGGGTCCTCAGGTAGTGCTATGTCCAATTTTCTGAGGAACCGCCAGACTGACTTCCAGAGTGATTGTACCAGTGTGCAACCCCACCAACAATGAAGGAGTGTTCCTCTTGCTTCACATCCCCTCCAGCATCTACTATCACGTGAATTTTTGATCTTAGCCATTCTGACTGGTGTGAGGTGGTATCTCAGTGTTGTTTTGATTTGCATTTCCCTGATGACTAAGGATGTTGAGCATTTCTTAAAATGCTTCTCCGCCATTTGTGTTTCCTCAGTTGAGAATTCTTTGTTTAGCTCTGTACCCCAATTTTAATGGGGTTATTTTGTTGTTTGGCCTCTAATTTCTTGAGTTCTTTGTATATATTCCATATTAGCCCTCTATCAAATATAGGATTTGTAATGATCTTTTCGCAATCTGTTGGTTGCCATTTTGTCTTGTTGACAGTGTCCTTTGCCTTACAAAAGCTTTGCAATTTGATGAGGTCCCATTTGTCGATTTTTGATTTAGAGCATAAGCCATTGGTGTTCTGTTCAGGAACTTGCCCCTGTGCCTAGGTATTTGAGGGTCTTCCCCACCTTCTCTTCTATTAGTTTCAGAGTATCTGGTTTTAAGTGAAGGACTTTTATCCACTTGGATTTGAGCTTTCTAAAAGAAGATATGAATGGATTGAATTTTATCCTTCTACATGTTGACCTCCATTTCAACCAGCACCATTCACTGAAAATGCTGTCCTTTTTCCACTAGATGGTTTTAGCTCCTTTGTCAAAGATCAAATGATAATAGGTGTGTAGGCTCATTTCTGGATTTTCAATTCTATTCAATTGATCTTCCTGCCTGTCTCTGTATCAATACCATGGAATTTTTATCACTATTGCCCTGTAGTACAGTTTGAAGTCAGGGAAGGCGATTCCCCCAGAAGTTCTTTTAATGTTGAGAATAGTTCTCACTATCCTGGGTTTTTGTTATTCCAAATGAATTTGCAAATTGCTCTTTCTATCTCTATGAAGAATTGATTTGGAATTTTGATGGGGATTGCATGGAATCTATAGATTGCTTTTGGCAAGATGGCCATTTTTACTAAATTAATATTGCCAATCCAGGAGTATGGGAGATCTTTCCATCTTCTGAGATCTTCTTATTTTTCTTTGTTCAGAGACTTGAAGTTCTTGTCATACAGATCTTTCACTTGCTTGGTTAGATTCACTCCAAGATATTTTATTTTATTTGTGGCTATTGTGAAGGGTGTCATTACCCTAATTTCTTTCTCATACTGTTTATCTTTTGAATAGAGGAAGGCTACTGATTTGTTTGAGTAGATTTTATATCCAGCCACTTTGCTAAAGTTGTTTATCAGGTTTAGGAGTTCTTTGGTGGAAGTTTTAGGGTGACTTAAATATACTATCATATCATCTGCAAATAGTGAAAATTTGACTCCTTCCTTTCCTATCTGTATCCCTTTGACTTCCTTTTGTTGTCTAATTGATCTAGCTAGGACTTTCAGTACTGTATTGAATAGGTAAGGTGAGAGTGGGTAGACTTGTCTAGTCCCTGATCTTAATGGGATTGCTTCAAGTTTCTCTCCATTTAGTTTGATGTTGGCTACTGGCTTGCTGTATATTGCTTTTACTATGTTTAGGTATGGACCTTGAATTCCTGATCTTTTCAAGACTTTTAAGGTGAAGGAATGTTGAATTTTTCAAATGCTTTCTCACCATCTAGTGAGATGATCATGTGGTTTTTTTCTTTGAGTTTATTTATATAGTGGATTATATTGATGGATTTCGGAATATTGAACCATCCCTGCATTCCTGGGATAAGGCCTACTGGATCATGATGGATGATTGCTTTGATGTGTTGTTGGATTTGGTTTGCGAGAATTCTAGTGAGTATTTTTGAATCAGTATTCATAAGAGAGATTGGTCTGTAGTTCTCCTTCTTTGTTGGGTCTTAGTGAGGCTTAGCTATGAGCATAATTGTAGCCTCATAGAATGAATTGAGTAGTGTTCCTTCTGTTTCTATTCTGTGGAATAGTTTGAAGAGAATTGGTATTAGGTCTTCCTGGAAGGTCTTATAGAATTCTGCACTAAAACCATCTGGCCCCGGACTTTTTTGGTGGGGAGATTTTTAATGATTGCTTCTATTTCTTTAGGAGTTATATGGCTGTTTAGATGGTTTATCTGCTCCTCGTTTAACTTTGGTAACTGGTATCTATCTAGAAAATTGTCCATTTTTTCCAGATTTTCCAATTTTGTTGAGTATAGGCCTTTGTAGTAGGATCTGACTATATTTTTAATTTCCTCTGTTTCTGTTGTTATGTCTCCCTTTCCAGTTCTGATTTTATTAATTTGAGTACTGTCTCTGTGCCCTTTGGTTAGTCTGGCTAAGGGTTTGTCTATCTTGTTGATTTCTCAAAGAACCAGCTCCTGGTTTTGTTGATATTTTGTATAGTTCTTTCTGTTTCAACTTGGTTGATTTCAGCCTTGAGTTTGATTATTTCCTTCCATCTACTCCTCTTGTGTATATTAGCTTCTTGTTCTAATGCTTTAAGGTGAGCTGTCTAGTTGTTACTGTATGCTCTTTCCATTTTCTTTTTGTGGGCACTTAGAGCTATGATTTTTCCTCTTAGTACTGCTTTCATGGAGTCCCACAAATTTTGATATGATGTGTCCTCATTTTCCTTTAAATCTAAAAATTTTTTAATTTCTTTATTTCTTCCTTGACCAAGTTATTGAGCAAGTTATTGAGCATTGAGCAAGTAGAGCATTGTTCAGTTTCCACGTATATGTGGGCTTTCTGTTGTTTTTTTCTATATCAGAGACAAGTCTTAGTCCATGGTGGTCTGATAAGGTACAAAGGATTATTTCAATCTTTTTGTATCTGTTGAAGCCTGTTTTGTGACCAATTATATGGTCTATTTTGAAGAAGGTACCATGAGGTGCTGAGTAAAAGGTATATTCTTTTGTTTTAGGATGAAATGTTCTATAGATGTCACTTAAGTCCTATTGGTTCACAACTTCTGTTAGTTTCATTGTGTCTTGGTTTAGTTTCTATTTCCATGATCTGTCCATAGCTGAGAGTGGGGTGTTAAAATCTCCCACTAATATTGTGTGAGGTGCAATGTATGCTTTAAGCTTTAGTGAAGTTTCTTTTATGTATGTGTGTGCCCTTGACTTTGGGGCATAGATGTTCAGAATTGTGAGTTCCTCTTGGTACATTTTTACGTTGATGAATATAGAGCATCCTTCTTTATCTTTTTTTAATTAATTTTGGTTGAAAAACAATTGTATTTGATATTAGAATCGCTACTCCAGCTTTTTTCTTGGGGCCATTTTTCTTGGAAGCTTGTTTTCCAACCTTTTACTCTGAGGTAGTGTCTGTCTTTTTCACAAAGGTGTGTTTCCTGTATGCAGCAAAAATTTGGGTCCTGTTTATGTATCCAGTCTGATAGTGTATGTCTTTTTATTGGAGAATTGAGTCCATTGATATTAAGAGATATTAAGAAAAATTAATGTTGTTTCCTGTTATTTTTGTTAATGGCAGTGGAGATATGTTTTTATACCTACCTTCTTTTAGGGTTGTTGGAAGATTACTTTCTTGCTTTTTCTAGGTTATAATTTCCCTCCTTGTGTGGGAATTTTCCATCAATTATGTTTAGAGGTGCTGGATTTGTGGTAAGATATTATGTAAACTTGGTTTTGTCATGGAATATTTTGGTTTCTCCATCAATAATGATTGACAGTTTTGCTGGTTATAGTAGTCTGGGCTGGCATTTGTGTTTTCTTAGGGTCTGTATAATATTGGTCCAGGATCTTCTGACATTTATTTTCTCTAGTGAGAAGTCTGGTGTAATACTTATATGTCTACCTTTATATGTTACTTTACCTTTTTCCCTTACTGCTTTTAGTATTTTTCTTTGTTTTGTACATTTGATGTTTTGATTATTATGTGGCAGGAAGTATTTCTTTTCTCTTCTAAACTATTTGGAGTTCTGTAGGCTTCTTGTATATTTATGGATATATCTTTCTTTAGGTTAGGGAAGTTTTCCTCTATTATTTAGTTGAAGATTTTTATTGGCCTTTAAGTTGGGAATCTTCACTCTCATCTATACCTATTATCCTTAGGTTTTGCCTTTTCATTTTGTCCTGGATTTCCTGGATGTTTTGGGTTAGTAGCTTTTTGTATTTTGCATTTTCTTTGACAGTTGTGTCAATGTTTTTCATGGTAACTTCTGAACATGAGATTCTCTATTCTATCTCTTGTATTTTGTTGGTGATACTTGTGTCTATGACTCCTGATGTATTCCTAGATTGTCTATCTCCAGGGTAGTCCCTCTTTGTGGTTTCTTTACTGTTTGAACTTCCATGTTAAGATTTTGGATGGTTTTGTTTAATTTCTTCTCCTGTTTGGTTGTGTTTTCTTGCAATTCATTAAAGTATTTTTGTGTTTCCTCTTTAAGTGCTTCTATCTGTCTACCATTGTTCTCCTTAAATCCTTTGGGAGTGTTATTTATGTCCTTCTTAATGTCCTCTATCATCGTCATGAGAAGTGATTTTAATTCTGAATCCTGCTTTTCTGGTGTTCAGGGCTTGCTATGATGAGGGAACTAGGTTCTGATGATGCCATGTAACTTTGGATTCTGTTGCTTACATTCTTGTGCTTGCCTTTCGCCATCTGGTTAACTCTAGTGCTGCCTGTACTCACTGTCCCTGACTGAAGCCTGCCTTTCCAGTTATCTTGCTTATGTCTGATCTCCTTGGGGTCCAGATGTCTCTGTGATCTTCTCCAGCTGCTCTGAGTACAGTGGTACCTCTAGGAAACCTCAGGATACGGTGCCTTTAAGGTATCAGACCAGCTAGGTTTGTGCTGTTCTGGGTGCAGTTTCTCCTCTAGGATGACTCAGGATCAGGTGCCCACTGCTCCAAGTGCAAGGATTAATTTAGTAAAAATGGCCATCTTGCCAAAAGCAATCTATAGATTCAAAGCAATTCTCATCCGAATTCCAAATCAATTCTTCATAGAGACAGAAAGAGCAATTTGCAAATTTATTTGGAGTAACAAAACACCCAGGATAGCAAGAACTATTCTCAACAATAAAAGAACTTCTGGGAGAATCACCATCCCTGACCTCAAACTGTACTACAGGGCAATAGTAATAAAAACTGCATGGAATTGGTACAGTGACAGGCAGAAAGATCAATGGAATAGAATTGAAGATCCAGAAATGAACCCACACATCTATTATCATGTGATCTTTGACAAAGGAGCTAAAACCATCCAGTGGAAAAAGGACAGCATTTTCAGGCAATGGTGCTGGCTCAACTGGAGGTCATCATGTAGAAGGATGCAAATCAATTCATTCTTATCTCCTTGTACAAAGCTCAAATCCAAGTGGATAAAAGACCTTCACTTAAAACCAGACACACTGAAACTAATAGAAGAGTAGGTGGGGAAGACCCTCGAATACCTAGGCACAGGGGAAAAGTTCCTGAACAGAACAACAATGGCTTATCCTCAAAGATCAAGAATTGACAAATGGGACCTCATAACATTGCAAAGCTTCTGTAAGGCAAAGGACATTGTCAATAAGACAAAACAGCAGCCAACATATTGGGAAAAGGTCTTTACCAATCCTATATCTGATAGAGGGCTAATATCCAAGATATACAAAGAACTCAAAAAATGAGACTCCAGACAACCAAATAACTCTATTAAAAATGGGGTACAGAGCTAAACAATGAATTCTCTACAGAGGAAATTTGCATGGCCAAGAAGCACCTTAAGAAATGCTCAACATCCTTAGTCATCAGGGAAATGCAAATCAAAACAACCCTGAAATACTTCCTCACACCAGTCAGAATGGCTAAGATCAAAAACTCAAGTGATGCTAAATGCTGGCGAGGATGTGAAGAAAGAGGAACACTACTCCATCGTTGGTGGGGTTGCAAGCTGGTACAACCACTCTGGAAATCAGTCTGGTGCTTCCTCAGAAAATTGCACATAGCACTACCTGAGAATCCAGCTATACCACTCCTGGGCATATACCCAGAAAATGCCCCAACATATAACAAAGACATATGCTCCACTATGTTCATAGCAGTCTTGTTTATAATAGCCAGACGCTGAAAAGGATGCAGATGCCCTTCAACAGAGGAATAGAAAAAAATTTGGTACATTTGCACAATGGAATGTTACTCAGCTATTAAAACATACCTGCATTTTTCATGTAGGTTTTGGGGATCTGAACTTAGGTACTCAGGATCATGCATGGCAAACAGTTTACCAACGGAACCATCAGATATAAAAGTTTTCTTATATAAGTTTTCATATGTAAGTTTTCTTTAAAAAAACATTTTAAAGTAACTAAGAACAAAGTGTTGAATATGAATCATTGGAGTAAAAATTGCCAGGCATATACAAGGCCCTAGGTTTAATTCCCAGCATTGCTAACAAACAAATAAATAGATAAATAAAGTAAATGTGAACCAAACCAGGCCATTCCTAAAGAGAAGAATGATTTGCACTGTTGACAGTTTTGACATTTGCATGTATCTTCAGTGATAAATTTGAGACCACAGATTATTGTCTACTGTTTGGGAAAGAAATGTGTTACTGTACTGTGATTTCACAGTAAATTATTTTTTATATGAAGCCTGGTTATCCTAGGATATAGAAAAATAGTAAGTATAATCTCGGCCTTTCTTTTAATGGCATGAGCCTGAGAATTATAACCCTTCTTATTATAAATAAAGATTTATTTTATATATAGCTCTGTTACAGTATTTTTACTTCTGTTCCATCATATTTTACATGTCTTTATTGTTGTCCACCTGCCTGAGTACTGGAGCTTTATAACAAGCCTTGATACCTAGTAAGTAAAGACCCCCTTTTTTATACTCTTATTTTTTATTATTGTAGGGATTGGGGGCTCTTTATTTTCCACAATTAGTAGAATGCAAAAACTTCCTGAATTAAACATAAAATATTGAGCTAGTGATATGGTTCATTTGGGTTCCATCTCAGCCATGCAGGAGTTGTGTATGATGGCAGAGACCTCTAATTCCAGTACCTGTGAGCTGGATGCAGGAGGATCTAGAGCTTAAGGTCAGTGCTTGGAAGTTGAGGGAGCAGCTAATTTAAATGTAATTCATATTGTAGGTCAAAGCAAACAAATAAAACAAAAATTTAAAAATTAAAATATCTACAGTAATCTGATGTGGGGAGCTGACAGAAGGAAGCTATCATCCTTGCAGCCATCTTGAGCCATATACCCTGACAAGAGACTTGTTTTCAACAGCCTACAACAGCTGAGCACACTCTGATAACATCTTGTTTTATATACCCAGGATTTTCCCTTGGGTGTGTGTGACTTAAAGGTGTGACTTAACAAGTGAGACTTATAAAAGGTGAGAGGCAGACAGAAGAGGGGACTGGAAACTTGGAACTTAGAGGCACTAGGGACTAGGAACTCGAGATTTGGGACTTGGACAAAAACAAGAGACTTTGAAAGAGAGAAATAGAGAGACTTGAGAATAAATGGGACTGAATCATACTCTGTCTTGTCTCCATTCTTAGTGTCCACCCTCACTCTCTCTCTTGCTGAACCTGCAGACTGGAGCAGCAATATGAGCTTGAACAATTTAGCCCCCAAAGCTTGGGGCACTGAAGGCTCTAACAATTTTGGCCCCCAAGCTTTTGGCAGTGTGTGTTCCAACATTTGGCAGAGTGGTCCCCGACAATCTGAGGGGCAAGATGTGAAACCCTCTAGTATTGCAGTTCTTGAGCAGGCCTCTGGTATTGAGACCCTTAGCCCCAAATATGTTACAGTTATTGTGTGAGCCTAGAAAGCAGAGCATCTTCAGTCTTCCTCTATGCTTAGACTTGCAGCTCTAAGACTAGGAAATTGAAATATTTCAGCCATTGGAAGCAGCCAGTTTTCTAGGTCTTGTACATACATAGGAGGTAGGGGATTTCTTAGCTATGAACACAAACTAGCATTAGAGCTCTTAGCTGGCAACTGGGAACACTTCTTCCTCCTCAGGTCTATTCCTGCTTCTGTTGTTGCTCTTCTGCCCTTCTTTCTCCCATAGGCATTCTTAAACTGTTCAGCTATTGTTTCTGTAGCTGTGTAGACAGCTACATTGCTGCTTTCATAGTTCAGTCGGCTGACAACTAAGCTGCCATTGCTGCTTTGCTGCCTCTTCTGCTTCTCTCCTTCCTGTGATGATTTATTCCTGAGTTACCATCATAGCTTAGATTATAAATAGGAGGCAAGAAAATTTCCATTGAGGGGGATGGAGAAATGGATCTCTTGTTAGGAACACTTGTTGCTTCAGTATATGACCTAGGTTTGATTCCCAGAACCTATTTAATGGCTTACAACTATTTGTAATTCAAATTGCAGGAGATGCAAAATATTTTTTCTGACCTCTGTAGGTTTCATACATGCACATGGTACACACACATATATTTGGGCCAAACATTTACATAAAATAGAAGTAATAATATATACAGATATAGATATATTTACAAGCATTCTTAAGAGAAATCTTTTATTGGGACTGGTGATACAAACCAGGAAACAAAAGGCAGCAACTGATGAATGTCTTCTTACAGACACCTTGAGCCCAACTGCTATGCCTTTTAGAACCAGTCACAGTCATTGAGGCTTATATTTTAGGCCAATCACAGCCTTGCCACTAACCACCAATCACATTCACTAAGGATTAAGTTTAGACAAATCACAATGTTGACTCTTAAGACCAATCATAATCAATTTAACTTGGTATTTTAGACCAATCACAGCCAATTTAACTTTGTATTTTAGACCAATCACAGCCTGGCTCTTAACAGCCACTACAACCATTAAAATTTGTGTTCTGACCAATCACAGCCTTGCCTCCTAGGACCAATCATAGTCAGTGAGTCTTATATTCTCAACCAATCTCATAAGCAGTGTATGTTCTATAGTTGCCAGGATACAGTAAACATAAGATTACTTGACTTTAAGTGAGTGGAGAGGTAAGGTTGACTATGTTGGAGCTCTGTTGTAAGGGCAAAATCCTTAGTTATTTCTTGTTTAATCTTGTCCCAATCATTGAAATAGGGATGGTAAACTCACCAACAGTAAACTGTGAATGTGTTTATTTCATATTTCAGTTGTATCAGTTAATAGTTAATATAAAGCTGTGTAGTTAACTGTCTGAGGTATTCAAGCTTAATTGTCTAACTTGGTTTTTATGAAATAGCTTTCCTTTTCTTGAAGAATACTATTTATACCACAGTTCACAATCTCTGGTATCCTCAATTGACAAAAAAACCCAGACTGCCTGTATTTTTAAATATTGACCAGTTTTATCATGAGGGTCATACAGTACAACAACTACATAAAAGATGGTGAATAATGAGTGATAAGTTATAGGTCATTGATTTAAAAGATGATAGGTTATAAACAATTTGATACATTATAGATTATAGAATATGAAGGATTAGATAACAGATAATAAATTGAAGAATTAGAGCTATCAGAGAAGAGGAAAAATGAACATTAGCTAATATGTTATAGAGGAGACATATGGGATGAAGGAAAAGAGTTTTGATGATAGACACAGAATTGGAAAAGGGGAGAAGAGAGAGAAAAGGATGATGTATGTAGAAGATCTAGAGGATAGATGCTAAATAGATGGAGATAGAGACACCATAGGCAACATAGAGATGGGACATAGACACAGGTTAAAGATTGAGAATAGACAGATAGAAGATAGACATAGGATAACTAGAAGACAGATGATAGACAGATAGAAGACAGACAAAATAGCTACACTCTAGCTTCTAGAGGATACATGATAGATAAATAGCAGATAGACAAAGGATAGGTAAAGGTAAGAGGATAATTATATGAAAGAGAGACACAGGGGAACTAGGCATAAGGATAGATGAAAGATAATAAAAGGTGTCCAGAGGATAAATGATACATGGAGTGTAAACAGACACAGGACAGCTAGAGGATAGATGATAAATAGAACACAGACCAGGATAGCTAGAGGATAAATGAACCATAGATGGAAAAAAGGCACAGGATAGCTAGAGGATGGATGATAGATGGAAGTCATATACAGGAGACTATTGGATTGCAGATAGATAGACAGATAGATAGATAGATGGGCAGACAGCTAGATATATGAGAGATAGAGCGATGAGAGATAGATAGATATTAAATAAATAGATAAACATAGATATAGGGTAGCTAGTAGATATATATTCCATGGATCTCATAGAGATACAAGATACCTGGAGGTTAGATATGAGATGTATGGCTAGAAGCCAAATAAAGTACAGCCAGAGGATAGATGATACTTTGATTATAGGGATTCAGTGTAGCTAGAGGATATGTGCTATATCAATAGTATAGAGATACAGGATAGAAAGAGGATAGATGATGTATAGATAGACAGAATATAGAAACAGGACAGCTAGACAATAGATAGATAGATAAATAGATAGATAGATAGATCACAGAGATTCAGGGATGCTAGATGATAAATGATGCATTGATGGTAAAGTGACACAGGCTAGCTAGCTAGATGACAGTTAGATAGTAGATAAGGATGGAATACCTAGAGGAGAGATGATAAAGAGATGTGAGTCCAATACAGGAAAGTGAGAAGATTGATGATAGATAGGTAGGTACATAAGTTGGTAGGTAGATAGAAAGATATAGATATATAATAGATAGATTGAAAGATAAGCAGGATTCAGGGTAACTAGAAGATAAATGATTCATGAATGGAATATGTACACAGGATAGCTAGATAATAGATAATAGATAATATATTTATCTTGCTAGCTAGCTAGATAAATAGATAGATAGATATTGCAGAGATTCAGGACAGTTAGACAATAAAAAATGCATCAGTGTTAAAATGATGCAGACTAGCTAGAGGATAGATAACAGATGCTAGAGGAACAGGATAGCTAGAGGATAGGTGATAGAGAGATGTAAGACAGACACAGAAGAGTGATTGAAAGAAGATTGATGATAGGTAGGTAAATAAGTTGGTAGGTAGACAGAAAGATAAATAGACAGATAGATATAGATAAGTAGAATGCACGGGAACTAGAAGATAAATGATTCATTATGGCATAATTACACAGGTTATGTAAGAGACAGATGATGGATGGATGGATAGATAGATAGATATGCAGGGTAGCTAGCAGATATATGAACCATGGATGGCATAGTGTCACAGTGTAGCTGGAGGATAGATATTGAATATAAGGATGGAATCCAGGCATAGAATAGCCAGAGTATAGTTGATGGTTTACAGAGAGTCAGGGTAACTGGAGGATAGGTGATATATTAATGGTATAGACATACAGGATAGGGAGAAGATAGATGATATATAGATAGATGGAATTCAGGCACAGGATAGGTAGATGATAGATGATACAGAGCTAGAAGATACACATAGGAAATTTGGAAGATTGATGATAGATAGGTAGATAGATAGGAGATAAGCAGCACAGCTGGAAGACAGATGACACATGGATAAAATATAGACGTAAGGTTGCTAGAGGATAGTTGATAGATTTATGGACAGAAGATAGCTAGAAGATAAAGAGTAGACAGGTAACAGGGATTCAGGGTAACAAGATGATAAGCAATACATCGATAAATTAGAGATACAGGATAAATAGAGGATAGAATATAGATAGATGGAAGACAGGCAAAATATATCCAGAGAGTAGATGATAGAAGACATATATAGGAAAGCTAGATAATTAATGATAGATAAATAGATAGATAGATAGATAGATAGATAGATAGATAGATATTTATTTAGGTAGGTAGATAGATAGATAGATAACAGATATTTCTGTTAGTCAAAAATATCTATGTATTGCGTAGAGACTCAGAATAGCTACAGGACAGCTGATAGTATAATAAAGACAAGATAGCTATAGAATAGATGGTAGATTCAGCACAGTGAGAAGACAAAGGATAGATACTAGACGGATAGGAGATCAACCAAGTGGATAGACACAGGATAGCTAGAATGTAGATAATTTGAAAGATAGACACAGCATAGTTAGGATTGCTAGGGAATAGATGATAGTTGGGTAGAAGGCATATAGCAGATTGTTCAGAGGATAGGCCATAGACATATTGATGATAGACACAGGTGTGTAGAAAGATAGATGACTGATTGGTGGAAGATAATAGAGATAATGTAGAGACAGGAGAACTATTAGATAATTGACAGACGAAAGTTAAACACATGATAGGTAGAGGGAATATGATACGGAGAGACACAGGCTATCTAGAATATAGATGATTCATAGATGGAATAAGGGCACATGATAGCTAGGGAATAAATAATCCATAAATGGAAGATAGACTCAGAACAGCTGCAGTGTAGGAGATCCTTTGATGGGAGATAGACTCAAGATAACTACTGGATACATGTAAACATAGACATAGGATGCTTATCAGGCATATAGTTTGATAGACATGAGAAGGCTACAGCAGGTAGATGCTATAAATTGTAGAATTTTTTTTACTTAGTAAAATAATGGTATTATTTGGTTTTAGAATCCACTTTTACCTGACTGAAAAATGGAGAGGAATACACAAAAAACGAGGAGGTAGGAATTCGTAATACAGTTGGCAAAGTTTTCTGTTCTGACCTCTGTTGGTATTTCAGATGTAGACAAACTTTCTCAGGGAAGCTGAGGGTAGATTGGTCTCTTTTGTGGGTTTTCTATTGTTCCAGTTTTATTGGAAGACCTAGTCAGAATTACTGTTAAAGCAGGTGAGAACAGAAGGAAAGCTAAGTCTTGCCATTTCACTCAAACTAATTCAGGTTTAATTTAAGTGATTGCTAAACAATGCCAGACATTGTATTAGGCTGTATTTGGAAGACATGGAAATGGATTGGTTTTTACTTTTAACAGCCACACAGTCAAAGGGTGGGAACATTGACTTTCATTTCATTGTTTTAATAGAAATAGATCTTATTTGTTTGCTTGTTCATTTATCATTTATTTTGGAAACTAGCTCATGATATTTAGCCCAAGACTTGCATCAAATCCACAATCCTTCTGCCATCTCATCTGAGTACTGGGATTAAGGCCATTTTCTGACATATCCTGCCAAAGTAGTTATTGTGTATAATGAAGACCTTGGATGTTATAGGAATGAAAAAGATCTGTCTTTCTCTCATCTTAGTCCTCCTATTGGGGCACCATATAAGTAATTAGCCTCAGCTTTACCATACATAAATCTCATGTTTACTTCTCTGTAAATTAGTGGTACCTCTAATCCATGCCAGAGGATAACTCATGAAGATCTAAGCAATTTGCTGAAGAGAATTCAGAAACTGAAGAATAGAATTCAGAAACAGATGAACAGACTTGGATATGGATCATCTAGAAAGAGACCCAGAGAACAGCCTGTTATTGCCTGTCTTCTCAAAGAGGTTTGACTTAGGTCCATTTCCCTGATTCTATGCACTCTTTGTGGCTAAACTTTTCAAAATATTTTCTCGGCCGTGCCCACTCCCTCACAATGCATTTCTTCTTCAACCTTCTTCAAAATGCCTATAGCTGCTAGCACCCTACTTCATGAGTTCTACACACACCCTGTTCTCATCACATTCACAGAGCCCACATAAAGATGGAAGGAGAGAATCAACCCACCAAAGTTGTCTTTGAATCTCTACACATGAGTAATAGAACACATAAGCACCCCCTGCCAAACTAACAAAGTATTTCTCTAAATTATAAGCTGAGAATTCTAATATCAATAGTTATCTTAATTTAACACCTGTCATTTCTTTTATGCAAAGGAATGTTCAATGTACAAACAAGTTATGAACAAAACACAGTTCCTGTTTTTAATACCTATTAAGAATACCATAAGAGGGTTCTTCAGGTAAGGGTCTTTTAATTTGCTGTTTACATTTACATGTCGATCACATGAAATGCAAAATGCACTACATCACATTTCAAAGCGCAGCTGGAAAAGAACAAGTTTTCAAACAATGATGAAACAAATATTATAACAATACACACTCCTAGATGGAAACCTAAGCCACATGAAGGCATCTTTTATCCTATCAAGCACTTTTATTTAAAAAAAAACAAGGTAGGTAGGTATCATATATTGAAATTTGTGTTGTTAAGAGGCTTCAGAATATCTCATTTGAAATCTGTCAATATTTTATTAAACCAAATGCATATTTAAACTATTCTAGAAGCTGACTATAAACTGCAGATATGGTTGTAGGCAAAAGTGGAGGCTGTGTGCTGTGAAACTGTGAGAGTCACTCGTCTACAACCTTTTAGCTTCTGTCTGGTATTAGTAACTTCCCTGGAAAACCTTTTCTTAGAGAAGATTTTTTATGGCACAAATATGTCGTAAGTATGATCACAGCTGTTTTTAAGCACAAAAATGGGAAAACTAATAATTTTAGGGCCTGTGAAAAGAGGGACACATTGATTTGATAATTTGACTCATGAAAAAATTGAAGTTTTTGTTTTTCAATTGAGCTGGGGGTTGTTAGC
This sequence comes from Arvicanthis niloticus, assembly GCF_011762505.2. Taxonomy (NCBI): domain Eukaryota; kingdom Metazoa; phylum Chordata; class Mammalia; order Rodentia; family Muridae; genus Arvicanthis; species Arvicanthis niloticus. Next base: position 60,189 of record NW_023045018.1, on the reverse strand, counting down.
TCAATAACAGCACTTGTCTAGCATGTGGGTAATCCTTAATTCAATACTCAGCAAAAGTAGCATAAAATTTTTGATTAACACAATGATTCTAGGAGGTGGTCAGTTGTTATTTATGTGCTACAAATATCTCCTCTTGAATGAACCTTTGGGTGAGGATAAACTCAAACCAGTTCCAAACCACAGCAGGTAATAAGAGAATATTTGAAACTAATGGTTCATTTCATTAATGATTATGGTATGGAGATATGCATGATCACCTATGAGTACTGGCTCCTCTAGCAGAGGATGTGGGTTTAATTCTCAGCACTCACACTGCAGCTCACAATGGTCTGTAGTTCCAGCTCCAAAGGATCTGATGCCTTCTTCTGGCCTGTATGGGTACCAGGTACATACATGGTACACAGACACATATGCAGGGAAAAACACTCATACACACAAAATAAAAATATTTTTAAAATGTTTGTGCTCATTATGATACAATTTACTTTATCGGAGATTTATCACCAGCATTGCTCGTTTCAAAGAACTGATTGACATTTTTTGTTTACAATGAGGTACTGTTACTTGCAACTCTCCATTTGTATGAATTCTATGAGCTTGTTTCTTAAAATAATCCTTTTATTGCAGAATAGGGTCAGGAAGTACTGCTTTGAAATAAATATTGGAGTTGTTGAGGATCACACAAGCGGTGTCTGGATCGCAATTGTAAATTTAAATGAATGCAGACATTGGATTAGCAGTAATTCCTAGAAGAGCCCCGCTTTATTTGTCCTCTTCTTAGAGGTGATACTAAGGCAGGCACACATGTATCCACATCTCCTTGCTCTGGACAACATTTTGGTATTTCAGATGCTCTAAATGTCACCATCTGGGAAACCTGACTTCACACCATTATACATTAGAAAAGTGACGACACTAACTATATGTTTAAGTCGAACACTAGGCTAAGTGTAAATGAATGTGTCTTTAAAAACTTTTAGCATTCAAATACTAAACATGTTTAAAGTGTGACCATCTACACTAAGAGATGAATATTTCTAGTGTGTGATAAAAAGTTTAGTTATTGATTTTGGGTACACTGAAATATGTTTGTCCAAGTGGCACATCATTGATAAATATCTCATGCTTAAGATGAAGTAGATTCTGTGTAGGAGGCAGAATAATAGAATTTTAATTAAGGATGTGCCTACTTTATGGATATGTAAGAAATGCAATACATTTTCTGTGTTCTATTATAATAATTTATACACTTAGAAATAAAGGTATTATTTTATTATTGTTCTACTATTTAATTATGTTATTATTCTGTCTTTATTAGTCATTTGAAAATATTTCAATTGTACTGAACATAGAAGGAAAAGTTGTTTTTGTATCCCAGAATGTGACACCTCTTCTTGGCTATCGTCAAGTAAGTTCTTGCAGCTTTTGGATCAATGGGTGATTCTGGATTGTTGTTCATAAGTTATTTCTTTTTATCCTCATATAAGTCATTGGTGTTCAGCTATGACTCTGTGACATCATCTTCTCTACTAGTTTCAGTGTTTAGTCAATAAAAACAAGCTGGGATTCCGGCAAACGTTCTTACTCTTCCCTCACCCTATCCACTTCTCTCATGTGTGTCTAAGATGAAATGTCTGTCAGAAAAATAAAAATGTCTTCTTGTTAAGAGTTTCAGAAAATGGCACTGAGTAGGTTTAATGCCTGACTTCTTTTGTAAGGATTGAGTGCTTGTATTTTCATTCTTGATTTAAAGAAAGGCCTTGTCGATATCAGGTGAGCATACACCTACTGAGCTAGTCTCCAGTCCATTGATTCTTTTTATAATGATACCACCTCTCTTCTACCAATGGAAGAATAGGTAACACCTCTTGGTACTTTATATTTCACATCAAGTTTGTTGAATTTTTAATTTTTAACTTTTTGTCAAACTCCTTTAAAAAATTAACACACAAAATAACTGGGTTTCACTATGGCTTTCTTTCTCTTTTTTTCATTCTTTCTTTCTTTTTTTTCTTGGCAAGGTAAGGTAGCATTCTATATTTCACCCTGCCCCAAAACTCCTTATGTAGCCTCAGGATGGTCTTGGACTCAGGGCATTCCATTTTATAAATGGACCAATGAAAATATTTTTATTGAAAAAATAAGTGTCCCTTTATGGTATAGGGGAAGTGTTGAACTTTTTCCATCAAAAAAAACAAGGACAAATTAAAATGTAGAGAGGGCTTGGGACTTGAAAGTATGAGGAAGGTACAAAAAAGAAAGGATTCACATTGAAAAGTAAGAAAGTGCGGAGTCAGTGGAAAGGCTTTCTGGCAGAGTTGAATAGTCACTAGTTGTATGGCACGGTTGTGTGGCATGCTTCTGTGGCACAGTGGTGTGGCACAGTTGTGTGGCACAGTTGTGTGGCATGGTTGTGTGGCACAGTTGTGTGGGGTTTTTCCATCCAGATTCACTTGCTTGGTTCAAGACTGGAGACAACATTATGGTTGAGGAGCTGAGAATTTTTTCCAAGCTCATAGCAAAGAGGGAAATAAGACAGGGTGAGGATTACAGCATCTGTGGTCTCTGAGATGGGTAGGGAAGGATCCAACTGCTTGAGGGAGATAATGCACAGGAAAACTGTGGACAGAATGGATTGTAATGTGGAGTAATTGCTAGAGGGTAATGCAAACTGCCTGAAGCACTGCACCTATAGCTATAAATGGCATGGGCAGCACTAAACACCTATGGCAAGGATACAGGGCAGAATAATGGTATTAGTATTGAAAGCAAAATCTGTTCTTTCTCCTGCTCCCTAGGAAGATATTATTGGGACAAGTCTGTTAAATCTTGTTCATGATGAACAAAAGGATGACATATCTGAGAAGATCATTCTTAATCTTCCATTGGCAAATATAGGTATGTATACATGGTTTTGTTTTATTTTTTAATTTAATTTTTGAATTGTGTGTGAAAAGTAATACTTAGCTGAACAAATCCTTGCTCTCTTACACATTAGTAGTTTTTGAAAAAAAAATCAGTGTAGTTGCTGATAATATATTTATTTAAGTTAATAGCCTAAAATTTCAAATACTACATTTCTCACACTTAAAAATTATTTCCTCTGGAGAAGTATGGAGGAGTTCAATGGGCCCTTACTCTCAGATGAGGAGCCCTCCCACTCAGTGGAAGAGCTCAAGAGAGCTGATGGATGCTGAGGGAGGAAGAGTGTGTTACCTCTAAGGATGTAGCCCCTAGCAGAGATTCTTAACCTTCCTAATGCTGAGACCCTTTAATACAGTCTCTCATGCTGCGGTAACCCCCCACCATAAATTTATTTTCATTGCTACCTCATAACTGTACTTTTGCTATTGTTATGAATGGTAATATAAATATCTGATATGTACATGGTCTTAGGTGACTTCCATGAAAGAGTTGTTCTACACCCAAAGGACTGAGAACTGTTGCTCTAGTGGAAGGATATGGGTAGTACACATGGGAATTGTGTATTTTGGGGGACACAAATTAGGAAGGACAGAGTGGAGATGTGGAACTGCATCTGAGCTAAGTTGGAGGGAATGGGACATGAAGATGATCAAAATATATCACATGCATGTATGAAATTCTAAAAGAGTCAATAAAATTATTTAATTGAGAAATTATCCCACCCTGTCTTAGTCTTTACAATAAAACAAAATTACAGCAGACTTTCTCTAATTTTAGTAGTGCTATATAAATTCTAGTGTATTGTGTTCCAGCTAGTGCCCTATTTTATGGATATAAGAATGATATCTCTTCTGAGTACCAGCATTTATGGAAAGAAAATTGTGTTCTTTAAAATATTGTCTTGACTAAGGAAGACTATTATTGTCTGAAATAATCCATCAGACTACATAACTTTACTTGTATCTTGCTCTCTTTAGTGGGAAGCCTAATCGAATTTTGCTGTTATATAAGAAAAGGAAATGTAGGTCAGAGTGGCCAGGACACATATTGTTACAGGGCCATGTACCAAGGGAAATATATATATGAGTATGTGAAATTCATTTTGTACCTACAGGATTCTTATGATGGTAAGCAACCCAGATGATGATACTTACATGATGTTCATGAGTGCTGTATTCCCTGATTGCTAGCACACTTATTCTTGTATTACTGTCATTTGTAAAATACCTGATACCGCTACACTCACAACTTCTGGCTACATTAGATATTTAAAAATACTGAAATTTATAAGGTGGGGTCATATAGAAACATAGATGATTATGTTGGTAGAGGATGTGGATGTCTCCTCTGACAAAACAAAATAATTTTACAAACCTAATCCAAAAAAAGTTTAATGCACTGAATAGCTTAAAGGGAGCTCCATGAATGACTTGAATAAGTTACAGATGGATTTGTAGTTTGTAAACCATACCACAAATTAGATTCACTGGAGTCTAGAATTCTAACATCATATCAAGGGCCAATATATAGAATATAAACTCTAAATCTCTATACACTGACCTGGGGAAAGAAGTCATTGCACCTAAATTTTTCAATAGATAACATTTATGTCAAGTGTGCTATGGGACCTAGTTTTTGAGGGTTAAGGAAGTAAAAGCTGAAAAATCAAGATACAAAATTAAAATTGACCCATAAAATATCTGAGTTAATCAGAGGTAAGGTATAATACTTTGTGCTTCATGTACCCAAATGCGTGTTAAAATATTCCTCCTATTTCTTTCTTGAAAGTTAAAGGTGAAATATCATTAAAAATCACTTGGGCAGATGCATGAACACACACATACACACACACACACACACACACACACACACACACACAATTTTTTTAGAGACTAACTCAAGAATCCATAGGTCAAAAGAAAAAGATTGACATCAGCACAAAAATCACACCTTTGATTTTCATTATGCATGCCTCGTACATTAGTGGGGACCATGTGGGGAATCTGGGGATCTTAGCTGGAAGGGAAGGAAGATAAAGAGAAGCCCATGGCTCAGAATCTTGAAAAATGCCAGTGAGGTGACAAACAGCATTGTGATGTGGAAGTTGTCTGCCTGCTTGCCTAGCCAGGATAGCTTCTGATTTAATTGCCATTATGTCTGTCACCCTTAGAATCATTTACATTTTTCGGAAACTAAGGTCCTAATAGTAGAAAGATTTGGTCTTCTTCTCCAAGGCTGTTATGGGAGGAAAAGTACTGTGTTGTGGGAAACATTTGTGTTCTACGTATGCCGGATGAGTCAGTGAGTATGCTGTATATCTCTCTCTTATTGATGGGCACATCATTTTCACTTTCAGCTACTTGACATCCGTGTACATACATTTAGTATTCAGCAAGGAAAGAACAACTTGTATATTAGTTTTATAAAGTGGATTTTCATGTCCTCCCTCCCTCATAACCTTAGGTACTTGATTGTAAAGGCTTTTTACAGGTCAAAGGAAAAACTAGTTTTTAAAATGCATGTGTTAGGCTGAAAATCATTTAGTTTGTATTTTCAATGACATGAAATACTTTTCATGTCCTAGATACTGCGGTAAGTACCAGGGAATCACATACAGGCAGCCAACAGACAAGGCACTGATAAAAGGTGTCATGAGAAAATGAGCTGGTGATTTGTGTTTTGAATAGGGTACCCCCAAGGCTAACAAAGGCAGTCTATACAGAGAGTGCACTGACCTCAATTTGGAGAATTTGAAGGAATAAAATTGGTTGTGTGACTCAAATAAGGGAAAGAGTGAAGTGGGATGGTGGAGACAGGAAAGTGATAGATTGTGCAGAACTTTGCTCACTGTAGTAATACATACAGAATTTATGCTAAGCAGACTATGATCTGGACTGAAATCCCTAGGCTGCTTTGTATATGGAACATGAAGTATAAAGAAACAAGAATGGAGATAACCAGATGTGAATGGCAGGAATCTGGATTGATTTTAGTCATGGGGATGGAAACTCCAGGATTTGTAATGAATGGATACAGGGATAAGTAGAAAATTGTAGACTGGGTAGTGTTAGCAGCCTGTATAAAGAGCTCTGTTTGGCTGTAGACCAGGTTTCTATTGTGATGCCATAGTAGATCACTCCTAGATTCAATTTCAGAACAAACCACTTTTCCATATTGAAGAGAGTGAGGAAAGCTGTATAGAGGAGAAGACTGAAGGAAGCTGTCTGATTTGATTGCCTCATTCACTCTTCCTTCATACTAACCCTCTGGAATCTGAGTTTCATCTTCTGCCACAAGAATGTAGACTTCTAAGATACAGGATGACTCAGCCCCAAGATCTGTTTCCTCTTCTGAGAAAGAGAAAACAAATTTTGCTTGTCCCACCCATATTCCACTAGTCTCCATCATGGCACCAGAAACTCTATTTGCGATTTCCTCCAGTTTTTCTCTCTGTGCCTCTAGGATATTGTTTCTATACCAGTTGATATTTTGGAAAACAAATTAAAGAGAACAGAGATAGCAGTCAGAGGAGTCTTTATAGTGTGCTGGTGTAAAATAGCAAGCAGTGAACTTGAATCAAAGTGAAATTCCTAGATCTACTAGTGTTGGACTAAACCACTGTATGTGCATAATTTGTTTTTATACCTGTAAACTTAGCATCTTTTTCACACCGACGTGACACTTGGATTAGTTATAACTTGAATATATAATGCATGTTAGAAATGTCAAGTTTTTCTAGTACATAGGTACATTTAATGCCACTTAGGGGGTTAAAAGAAGGTGTAACTCTTCTCTGTACAAAGCTGTAGATTTGATTCTCAGAGATGCTAAAATGGTGACAACTGATGATGCTAATTTTTGCAGGCACAACCAGTTAACATTCAAACAAATGGTGTAGTTGATGATTCCGTTGATGACAGTACTATACAACACCATAGGTAAGAGGTATCATGGCTGTAAATAATGCAGAGCTGAAGCAAGTTTTTTCTTTTGCTAAATAAAGCCAAAATAAGAAAGATTAAGAATTTTAAAATGACCAATTAGCTGTTCTGAACATACCATATCATTTAATATAATTTATTGTCTTCCAACAGAATAAACACGGATAAATGGTTTTTAATTTTTAATATTTAATATGCTCAAATTATGTTTAAAACTACAGAATTTTCCTTGCCTTTCTGTCTATTTTTCTCTCACCTACCTACCTGCCTACCTACCTACCTACATACATACATACATACATACATACATACATCTGTATGTGTGTTTGAGTAGACCACCACCAATACCACTTCCAGTTTCCAGATCTGTATATTTTAATGTATGGAAGGAATCGTTTAACTACTCTCTGTTGCATCATTTCCTAGATTAATCCAATAATGGTTGTAGAAAAAAGTGACAGAAAAGAGCACATAATATACATCTGAGGTTGTTCCCTAATGATGCAGCAGTGGCCTCTATCCTGCTCCATCCACAAAGGACAATGGAGCAAAAGGTTCAATTGATGTCAGGTGTAAAGATGACGAGTGCAGGTCACATTATTTGTCTGTCAGTTTATGTGTGTGAGAGTGGAGGGGAAAGGGAGGGGCAAGAGGAAGAAAGAAGGAAAGTGAAAGGGAAAGGAAGAGGGAGAATGGGGAGAGAGGCTCGAGGAGAAAGCCTGAGTGCAAGAGAAAGTGATAGAGAGCTAGACAGCGAGAGAGAGAGAGAGAGAGAGAGAGAGAGAGAGAGAGAGAGAGAGAGAGAAGAGCGAGAGAGATTTTCTGGCTTTCCAGGAACTCACTGTATAAAGCAGGCTGTCCTCCATCTCACAGAGATCCTCCTGCCTCTGCCTCCCATGTTCCGAGGTTACATGAGTGGGCCACCATGCACAGCCTGCAAGACAATTCGAAGGCAAAAATTTGCCTTATGCTTTCAAAAGAAACCCAAGTTTTACTTTAAGACAGTTCTGTCAAGCCAAGTAAATTTAAGGTGAAAGATAGATTAACATCTGAAGTACATGGGAGAGCCAGAGGTCCCAGGTTACTGACTACCTTAAAAAAATGCATGATTGGGAACAGATGGATAAAAAGTAACAATATTTTGCAGCCAAGGCTTGGGGTTTAGAAAAAGTCCAGGATGACGTGAAGTATTTAAATTTCAGTGACTGGTTTCAATTGAAAACAAGGAGGAATATGAGTATTGTATGGTTGTCCATTAAGACCCAGTGCTTACAATCAGAAGCCTGTGAAGGCTCCGTCCGAAGCGTGCTGGCCACCAAGCCTATTGGCTGTGAAGCCTGCCTAGACAAACTGAATTTTGCTCATCTGTAAATTCACAACAGGGAACTCAACAGAGGCAGAAGGTGGATTAGAGGTTGCCTCTGGCCAGGTATTATGTGCAGAGTGGATGGGGACAGAGAGGAATTGTAGCTAGAACAGTGGAATACCTTTTCTGAGTTATGAAAATGTTCTCAAACTGTCTTGGGGTTGGAGATTTATCTTAGTGCTTGCCCAAAGTCAGTCACCAGCATATAAAGAAATATGTAAATATGAAAGGGCTAAAAATGAAAAGGGAACTAAAATCATTATAATCATCTTATGATCTGAATGGACCAGAAATCCTTGAATTGAAAGCTTTAATTGAAGTGTTTGAAATGTGTGTTTTGTCATTTTTTTTTAAAAAAGATTTCTCCACTGGCAGGGAATGTAGCTCAGTTGACAGAGTGCTTGCCTAGCATAAACATAGCAGCATATGCCTGTGATATCTGAGTTGAGAGGTGGGTGCACATAGAGCAATTTAAAGACAATCATTGTCTGTGTATTTTGCCTACATGTATGTCTGTGTGCCACATATTTCCAGTGCAAATGGCAGCTGGAAAGGGGTGTGAGATACTCTGGAACTGGAGTTACAGAGAGGTGTAGACTTCCATTGAGGGAGCTGGAAATTGAATCTAGGGCCTCTGAAAGAGAAGTCAGTATTCTTAACTGCTGAGTCACTCCTCCAGCCCCAAAATAAAAATTCTAATATCTTCCTTGACAACATACTGAGTTGAAGCCTAGCCTGGGATATGTGAGAACCTACCTTCAAGAAGAAATCAACATGTGTGTTGTATATATGTACACACATACATGTGTATGTGTGTTATGTTAGAATTTTCTCTAAGTGTTAACTATTGTAAAAAATATGCTTATGTTTAAATTATTTCACACTAAAAATCAAACCAGTAAGAGTAAAAATTGTACATTTCATGCCCAAATAATATCTGCAGATGGCTGCAATAACTCATTAACTGGCGTTTCCTGTTTTAACTCTTCTTTATGCCATCAGAATCTCATAAATATCACTTAGCACATTTACTGTTAGGTTATCTTGTTTGTTTATTTTTTTTTAAAGTCAGACGTATTACTATACCTCAACCACTCATATTTTGTACTGATGGTGGGTTTCTTGTTGCTTGACCTCCCAAATATAAACCTTGTTTTTTGTGTTCTTGTCTTTGCAAGACTAGAATAAGATTTAGAACCAGGACATAAACTATGTTGGCTAAGTGTTTTTCCATGGAATCACACCTCTAATCCTATGACACAGGACATTTTAAAGTTAGACATACAAAGTAGTGGGTTTACTTATGGTATTTCCGTGCATACATATCATTATACAACGTTAATTTTAATATGATTTTATTCATTCTTTAAGAATTTCACACAATGTATTTAGGTCATATTATCTCCAACTTCTCTTCCTAACGCTTCACAGATCAGTTCCTATGTATTTTCTCCTGTGGTGTGGCCATCAATCCAGTCAGAAATTGGTTGGTTGCACCCATAACATTGTAATGCCATGATTGTAAACATGGGCATGTCTTGCCATGGTAGGCATTATCCTTGATCACAGTGTTCACAGCTAGTAAGCCTGTTGATGAATTTCTTTCTTCAATCCACTTCCAGTACTATGAAAGTTATCCAGCAGTGAGGATGCTTCCTGACCAATACACAAAAGACATATTAATAATGATTTCTTTATGGCTTTATTAAGGTTTCGAAAACGCCACCGTAGGAACGAAATGCAAGCAGATGCTCAGGCTGAAGTTGTGAATGTGGAGGAGTGTCCGGAAGCAGGCACAGAAGTATGTACATTTTCAGTCACCCAGAGAACCATTGGGGTCTTTATTCTTGTTATGTTATTATTTAGTTAATATGTGTTATCAATATAGAAAGACTTTCATTTCAATAAGTGTCTTATGAGCATGACAGTTTCTGTTATTGTTTTCCTTACTGTGAGTAACTGCCATGCTTAGAATAGTCCTTGTGCTTATCCTGACCCTAAGTTGAGCATCTACAGATGGTTTAAAATAACATTTGACTAAACCATAAGCAGGCTTAGGGAAAACTGACATCGTTTGATTCTTTTATTCTCCTAACTTGCTCTATAGCCTTAACCCTAGAAATTCTAGTGTCCTACAATTCATTTTTTTCTTACAGCCAAAATACTCTTACTGATATTTTCAATTTAATCTGCCTAAAACATTATCTCATACTTGGCATTTATTGTGTTTGAAGCCTACCTTACATGTTAGGAACTCTGGGAAAACCCATCAGTGGCCACTTCCTCTTTGAGGCTTAGTACCCCAACAATATTTTTAAGGATGTGTAGGTGTGTGTGTGTGTGTGTGTGTGTGTGTGTGTGTGTGTGAAGATTTTGTGTCATTCTTCAATTACTGAAGTATATTGTGAGGTATGTCTAAGGTTTGTGACAGGTTTGCCTGTTTTTCCTAGTATGCCTGTCTTATTCTATCTTGTAAGTGAAATGTGTTATCTTCTGTTGGAAATTCAGGTTGAGATTGTAGAAGTTCAAGCAGCCACTCAGCGATTGCCATTTGAATTAGTTCAGGTCCGGACAGCCTCTCACTCAAGCATAACCCCAGACTTAAGTGCAGCCACAAGCATAAGCCCTGGCATGAGGACAAGCACAAGTTCTTCATCTATAGATATTTCATCAACAACACCAGTATCATGTAGGCACAATTAGTTATTTGGATGTGGTTTAAAGAAATGGGATGACCTTCAAGGTCATAACAAGGTTTAAAATAAAGACAGTGCTCAGGTTATAATGGTGTGAAATCACAGATGTCAAGTCTAACTTTGCCGGTTTTCTGTAAACTTTTGGAGATGATGATTTCAGAGCAATAAAGTAAGTTTCTCTTCAAAGATTCAGTCAATCCCCAGTCTTGTACATTCTAGAAATCCCAATTAGAAATGTGCAGATTCTCCTTCTTCCAATAGGAAGAATTCAAAAGAATTATTATTCACTTGCTTTTTCCGGTTTTTGGCACATTTAACTGTTTTGTCAAATCTTCTCTGTGCTTTCTTCCTTAGCCCCTACAAATGGACAGGGGTATGTGATAGATCCAAAATATATGCTAGAGCCCCAAGACAGAGAATTTGAAGTAGGTCCAGAGTTCCTCCTAAATGACAGCCAAGATGCACAGGCCTCTCCAGAACAAGGAGAATGCACCGAAGAGGATGTGAAGAAACCCTTGGTAAAGGCAAAGATATCCAATCCTAAGGAACATGTAATTGATGAATATTCTGCACGTCATGATGCTTCTTCAGATGATGATTTCTATATAATAACAGAAAATACCGAAGACAAGAAAGACCCTAAGTTCCAAGAAGTCGTTGTGGGTCAAGAACAAGGACATCAGAAGGCACCTGAGGCTGCCCCATCTTGTCCAACCACACCATTACAGGCTGTGCGCACAGAAGCTGTGGTAGAACCCACAGTACTCACAGATTTGCAGGTCCATGATGCTGAGGTACATCTGAAAGTTTTTCAAAGTGCATTTTTTGCACCTCTAACATTGTCGAGCTTAAATTCACTTTGCCCAGGTTAACTTTATAGTTTCTAATCTACTAGCTTTTCAAATATACAAGAATGTTTTGTCCTTCAGAGAATAATTGAAGTAAGTTGAGCTGCAATGAAAATACTGGATTTCTACTGGTCCTGATTTTCCTCATGTGTGGGCAAATCTCGAGAGAGGGCAGCTCTTTTGAAGACTTATCCCAACCTTCTCCTCAGCAAACAGCAGCATAATCTAGTTTCTTTTCTTCTGCTGGGCTACTTTTCTTCTATCTGTGATTGTGGATATAACCATGTATTTGGATAATGATTTTCTAAAAGGCAGAATTCTTAAATATACAGGATGATCAAGGAAGGAAGTGAGTTTGTATCAGTTATGCAGAATTGTTTGTATCTCTTACTGATCCAAAATGCAGATACTCCACCCCCATTTACCCAGGCAATCTTCATAGAATAAAACCTAAAAGATGGATGTTTCAGTTTAGCCCCAGCAATGTGACAATGGCAAATTCCTGAGTCTTGGCATCTTTGTTTTTGAAAAGGCCTTCTTGCCTTGCAGGGATTTTTTTTTTTTTTTTTTTTGGTGTACCATGAAATTTCATTGAACTATTTAGAAGAAAATTTATGTGAATACATTTATCCTTTTTAAAAAAGTTTTTAAACTAAAATGTTTTGTTTTTTTTCTTTTTGAATTAGTACACAATGAAATTCTCAGTGTAGATATGACTTTTTAATTCCTATAATAATGAGTAATGGGACTGCAATCTGGTTATGTACAGGAGGTGATATCGAAGGCAGGTCTTAGCAGGGCCCAGTGTAACATCTATATGTCTGGGGTTTCTTCAGGGCTTGGGTAAGCAATCCCTTCCCATGTTCATTGTGTTTTGTACATTAAGGAAAAGCATAGACTAACAGCAGATCTTTGTTACTTTGTGTACTTGCAAATGCAGCCAAGGAGAACTTATCAATACCAGTGTCCACTTTTGGGGGAAAGGTTTGCTCAACTCTGTGGCCCATGAGTGACGATGACATAGGTCTATGATTTGAATATAAGTAGGTCCTTCCATGATGAACAACCTTCTTACCCAGATATTGAAGAGGAGGTATAGAAATTCAGTTTACTTTTATAACTGAAAGGACATTTCATTTTCAAAGGAAGTTGGATTGCTTCCTTTACTTGGTTTAGCCTACTCCATACATTGCAATTCAGTAGTCCCAGAAAGTGAAAAGTATCTGTGCAAGGTAGATCTAAGTATAGGCTAGATGATATACACATGTTTGTGTGGGTGTTCTGGATTTTTAGAAGTCTGTAACCCAGGGGCATGTCCATGATTACTGTCAAGCATCTGTAGTGACACATCAAGTATCTGCACCTCGATGTCAATCATTGGCAGTGTCACATCAAGAATCTGCACCACCATGTCAAGCATCGGCAATATCACTTCAAGCATCAGTGGTGTCACAACAAGTATTGGCAGCATCATATCACCAATCAACAATGTCACCCATAGGTGCTTCTCAATCATCTGGAAACCTTGATTTAAAAATTACCTGGCCTGGAATCCTCAGAAAATTCTATGCAGCTATAGAATAATGTCATGAGCCCCATTACAGAACATTATCATTTAGTAAAGTTCCACTCTTGGGTTTACAGGCAAAGAGAGAAGCAGTATTAAAAGTTGAGATATTCTATAGCTTTTATTATTTTGCATTTTGAAGGATTCTGGGCCTCTCGTTCATAAGGGAAACACACTAGAAATATAGTCTCTACTTGAAATGCAGACTTGAAGTATTATCAAGTTGAGGAAGTTACACATGTAGAACTCATTGGTTTGTAAAACCAGTGTCTACTAGGATCTGTATATTACTGAGTTAGATGGATGGTTCTCAGGTACAATCCTTCTTTCTGTCTTCCTCAGCATAGATTATCTAATGAAAGAACTCTAGCCAAGCATTTAAGTTAACCACTCTCACCCCCTTCTTTGTTTTCTCAGCATGCTTCTTTTGACCACCGAAGAGAGAACATTCCATGCTTTCTGCCCCCTGGACAAGATCACTCTGGTTCCTCTTGGGCTGAAGAGGACACTAATCCTCATCCATGAGGGGAAGATAAGGCTGAAGACAGACCTCCACTGTCTGCATGGGAAAGTGCCATACAAAATGGGAGAGTCCCTTGATGGGAGAGTGTGGGTGGGTTATACTGCTTTGCTTGCAAATTAAGTTTGCAGTTATTCTTAAGCATAGTCACTTTATTGGAAATATTGCTGAAGAAGTTTACTGTTACATCCAACTTGGTGTGTGATAACAAGTGATCCCTGGCCCCTGCATTTTCAACACCACTTTGTGTATATGTATATCCAGATGTGCTTTTGTTGTGGCATGAGCAGTGTGTCAGGGCCCTACATATTTTTCTTGATGAAATTTAAAATACCATAGAATTGCAACACAGGGGGGAAACCTGTTCTATCATGCAGTTTTCCCAAATTCTGAGGCCTTGTTTATTTTTTTTTATTTCTATCTCTTTTCTGTAGCCCCATGCTATATGATATCCTATGTTAAATGGTTATCCAATTGTGAGCAACTAATATCTGTTCAAAATAGTGTACATATTTACTTAATAAACACTATGCTCTACTACAAGTCTTATGTCTGTGTTGTTGACTTTGATATCCTAGGAATATTACTGACTTGGTAGACTGTGCTTATGTCCTGATGAAGAGCCCATATTTTAGAGCTAAACATCCCATGCAATACATTTTCCTAGTGTATTACCATTTTTTGCCACACTTACGAAACACTGGCTGCAACTCTTGCATGTGTGTATGAGTATAGACACTGTCCTCCTGAGTGCAGCCTTTCTTTTTGGTTTGTCTTTATGTGTGTTCTGTCTCAGCCTTACTTTATAGTAAACAAACCAAGGAAATAAAACCAAGAATAGTCTGGCATGCCTCGGGGCTCATGGTTTATGCCCGAGTGTTAGAAAAGGAATGTTTCTGTGCTCCCTAAATTCACTGGGATACTTAATCTCCAGTGTGATAGATTTGGAGATGAGGTCTTGGACAGGTGATTATGGTTCTGAGGATAGGAGTATGGCAGTGGCTTTTGATAGCTCCTCAACCATCATGGTACCAGAGTGACTTTGTAGTTCCCTTTGTCCTCCCACATATCACTTATACTTCTTAGAATCACAGGTAATGCTCTGCATTTTGAAAGGGACTTTAGTACTTTGGTCTTCTGCTGCAGAATAGGACATGGGAGAACAGAACACTTTACTCCCAAACACAAGACTGCAGAATGCAGCAATCAAATTGAGCAAGTCTAAGGGAGAGGCATGGGAATCCCAGGAGACCAGAGGCCACCTGTGGAGACAACTGCTTTACTTCACTGTTTAGACTGTGGCTGTTCTTGGTGATAACCTCCTCAAGCAGCCCTGGGACATCTGAGCACAGTTGCCCTCACATTGTTAGGTTTTTGGGTAAATGCTGAGACATTAGCAAAATTACAAAAATAATTTTATGGTTGCGTGTCGCTACAATATTAAGAAGGTTGAGAATCACTCACCTAGGACATGCCTGTTTGTCTCTTCTCCTGTCATGCATGAAGGAAAAGATAAAAGTGTAAATGAATGAGAGATAAAGGCAAAAATGAGTAGATTTTACGTTGTCTCATCATGGCTTATAAAATCTTATATTTACTTTTTTAAATTTCAAATTATTTTTTTAATTTAAAAGTATAAAATCTGTTTTGAATATAAAACAAATTCAGAATTTGCTACACCTTCAATTAAGTAATTGGAAGCACAATTAGCTCCTGGCTGTTTATTATGAAATAACCACTGCTTGCCTGTGTCAGTAATTATTCATACATAAAATTTTGCACTTTTGAACTTTGGCAAATAATTAAATCATGCAGTTAAATTATGCACTGTGGGGAAGAAATCTCGCGAGCGGGGGGGGAGGGAGTTTGGCGACAGAGTCTCAGGGCGGTCAGGCACCAGGGCTTCCTGCGCCGCCAGCAGAGGATCCCACATTCACACAGCTGTCGGTGGGCGGGCCAGCGGCTGCATCGGCAAGGTTCCAGGGCTCCAAAAGCTGGGAATCAGGCGGAGAGACCATGGACACGTGGAGTCCGGTTTTCCAAAGCTTTTATTGTTCATGGCATGGTGAATGGGCGCAACTGGTACGCGCTTCCCCCCCCCCCCCCCCCCCCCGCCAAAAACCAGGGGAGACCAGTCTTATAGGGAAGGGAGAAAGGGGAGGGAATAACTTAATTAGCTACGACCCTGGCCTTTTGATAATTCATTAATATTTAAATCTCTGGAGGTAGAGACTTCTTAATCACGCCCTCTACCTGTGCCCTACTTGACTGAAGGTAACAGGTTAAATGGAGTTACCTCGTCCAAGGCCCAACAATGCACCACTATTGGACATAGAAGAACAAAACGCAATAGAGAAACCAGAAAAGGCAGCTCTTATAAAGGTTGGGCAGCTGTCTCATGTCTTTTCATTGAATTTTTAAAGTTAAGGTGAGAGATTTGTTGATGAGAAATTTCTCTGCCTGTACTGTTGTTCCCAGAAATCCTTAAGATGCATGGGAGAGTTGAAGGTCTTTGAAAAATCCATAGATTTCTCTCTGAAAAATCACTAATGGGTGGAGGGATTATGAACCAGACCCTTGGATCTCCCCATCTTCAAGGGAGATTTAATTTAACATTTCAGGTGATAAGGAGAAGCATGTAGAATATTTTTTCTTCTCTATTATCTCCTGCTGCAATCCCCACAGTCAAATACAAAATGCAATCTTCCTATAGAAAGGCCTACAGCAGGTTTCTAGGCATTGGTTATATACTCTATGATTGTCTTCCATTTTTACTTTTAGTAGATTCTTTTATAGAGTCCATAAGAAATTTAAACTTTGTATTTATTAATGTGTGTGTATTTATGTGTGTGCACATGAACACATACATGCATATCAAGGTGTGCTTTTGGAGGTTACAGGATAATTTGACAGTTGATTCTCTTTTTCTACTCTGTGGGTTCCAGGGATTGAACTGATCAGTGTTGGCTATAAGTACCTTTACCCACAGAGTTATTATGTTGACTTTAGGGCATTTTTGAGACACAGTTTCTTCTTGTCTCCAAAGCTCTGAGGATAATCTTGAGCTTTTTCCTGGTCCTGTTGCCTCTACCTCCCAGGTGTTTGTATAGGCATGTATGCAACTTTTGGTTTATGTGGTCCCAAAAATAGAACCCCAATCTTTGTGCATACTAGGTAATCATTCTGCCAACTGACCTACATTCTAAGCCCAATCCCAAAAGACTTTCTATGTTTTTGGTTGTTCCTGAAAAAGTGCCTGAGTCTAAGTCATCTCAGGAACAATCTCCATCTTGCTGACAGGGTCAAAACTGAGTTCATGCTTCCAAGCTCTTGCACCAACTCCTATCCTGCTTCTTTAGGTGTTTCATGTTTGGCTGTCAACTAGTAAAGAATGTGAAGAGGGAAGTGGCCTGCTATCTAAACTAGGACACCCAAGTTGTAAATGTATTGCCTGTTATGACTTAATTAACTATAGGTAGTCATTTCATTCCTTTGTTACTGTTCACCAGAAGGACCAAAAGTCCACTAGAAGGACCACTAATACTATTAATCAAGGATCTGAAAAGCATATGATGCGGATAAGGATCAGTCACCAATGCTTACATCCTTGTTCAACTCCTTGTGTCAAAATATGATTGGACAATGCTACAGCCCACCCACTCCCCCTGACTTTGTGATCTCATCCTTTACAAATAATGTACAATCTCCCTTCAGAGTCACAGGTCAGCTCCTGAATCTGTTCAGTGTCCCTTATGGATCAGTAGGGGCCTGAGTACAATGAAAATTTGTCATCTGTATACTTATTAAGATGAATGGTCTAAGGCCCAGCACCTGACTCTGTGCTGTTGTCCCTGACTGGTCAATTTTTGCTACCTAATCCAAATTAAGATCTTGCTTTGCTGGATTCTTGTGACTATTCAGGTTGTCTTGGTTTTTTGAACCCCAACACTTTTAGTTATCAAATCCATTTTTAATCATATTATCTTTAGTGATTATACTAAAAATGACCTCTTTCAAATAATGCTAAGTAAAATCTTGAGAAAGAGAGCTGTTTTCAGTTGGTTCTAACCATGGGAATATGTACACACACACACACACACACACACACAATCACATCAGAGAGAGAGAGAAAGAGAGAGAGAGAGAGAGAGAGAGAGAGAGAGAGAGAGAAAGAAGAGGAGGGGAAAAGGGGAGGGGTAGAGAGGGAGGGAGGAGGAAAGAGAGAGGGAAGGAGAGATGGGGAGAAGAAAAGTGCAGGGGGAGGGAGACAGAGGGAAACAGAGAGGGGGAAGGGAAAAGGAAAGAGAGAGAGGGAGGGAGAGAGAGAGAGAGAGAGAGAGAGAGAGAGAGAGAGAGAGAGAGAGAGAGAGAGAGAGAAAGAGAAGCACATTTTGTACCTGATGGTCATTGTTAGTCTTATAAGATAAGACCCTTTTTCTAAGATTTTTTTCACCAAGCTATATAGGGCACACACAGCATCTAGAATCTTTACTTATGTCTCTACTCCTGGGTTAGCAATAGAGACAAATATAGACTTGATAGATTTATATGAGAGGCATATAGATATAAAGGTGTATACTTTCAAGATTCATCAGTTGATGTGTGAAATTTCAAAGTTAATTAAGATAGCACTAATTCCCTCTATGTGTTTATCTCTCATAAACAGACCTGATTTAGTATGTAGTTTAGTTGGAAAAGTGTTTGTAGAGCATGGGTAAAGTCCTGCATTTTGTTTCCTATACCACTCACCAAAAAAAAAAAAAAAACTAAATAAAACAGACAACAGGGAGTAGATTTGTTCAAAATGCATATCACTATCTAGCAATATGTGAAACTTGGAGACTTTTGATAGAAGTTCATTTCATACATTAACATATTTCAGGTATTTTTTGTTTTGATTTATGATTTAAGACTGAGTCTCATATAGTCCCAGTTGGCTTTGAACTTGCTTTATAATTGAGGATTCCCTTGAACTCTCAATCCTCCTGTCTATAGGTCCCAGAGAGGTGAACATGCAGTTTTGAATTTCTTATCAATGTATAAAGGAACCTTATGGTCTGGACCTGATTGGAGAGACTTTTGCTGAAAGTAATGGCTTGTCACAAATAGCTTTCAAGTCTGTGTTGAAGAAACAAAAGCTTTCATTTCATATCACTTGTATATACTATTTTTGTAGCTAGAGAAATCAAATGATGTTTCATATTTGTTATCTTGATTTTCTGTTCCTAAACTTACCCTGTAAATTCACACTGTGCTTATAAGTAGTGATGCAGTTGGTAGTTCTATAAAGCCATGTGCAAGGACTTTGTAATTTAACTAAAGAAACAAAACAGCATTGGATTGTGTAGACTTCCAGGTATGAAAAAGGGTGTGCTCATAGTGGAGGACAGTTGCAGCTTGCAGAACAAGGAGTCCTGGATTTAGACCTGGTTAAAAGTAAGGTTTCAAGAAATTAAGCCCTTTTATTTTTTCAAAATTGAAAGACCTGAATAAATATTTACATATTTTTTAGGTTGAATGAAATAGCTTTGAAATCAGGCATGACCCGGTTATGAAGATTGCCAATGGCAGGGACCTTGAAAGTCATGCTGCCTGCTTTTTTCCCTAGAATTAATACAACACTATGATTCATAGGAATATCTTTCATTATTTAATTAGAAGAAATCTGTATTATTATATGTTTTTATTCATTTTGTAAGTGGAGAGAGAGAGAGAGAGAGAGAGAGAGAGAGAGAGAGAGAGACTTTGTGCACACATGTGCAGACCATTCATATGTGTGAAGTTTAGAAGACAGCTTTTGAGATTTTTCTCCTCCAACTTTGTGGTTCTTAGCATTGGTTTCAGATTATCAGGATGGACAGAAAGTACCTTTAAATACTAAGCCAGCTCATCTGTCCCCATTACTATTTCTTTTAATTTACATTTCAATAAATGTAAATAATAGGATAGAAAAAATGATAGTGAATAACTCTGTAAAATAGCTGTATTTTTTCTTTTAGTTTAAAATGCCGAGTGAGAAGCTTCCTATTTCTAATTGCTGAGAAAACATACATTTTGTGTTCAAGTTGAGGAAGGAACCACAGGAGTAATGTTCATCACTGAATTAGGAGAAGCTTGTATTATTATTCTTCTTTTGGTTGTGTGTGTGTCCATACATGTGTGTCTGCCTGCACTCTTTGTGGCTAAACTTCTCAAAACATTTTCTATGCTGTGCCCACTCCCTCACAATGCATTTCTTCTTCAACCCTCTTCAAAATGCCTATAGCTGCTAGCACTCTATTTCACGAGTTCTACACATACCCTGTTCTCATCACTTTCACAGAGCCCACATTGAGATGGAAGGACAGAATCAACCCACCAAAGATGTCTTTGAATCTCTACACATGAGTAATGGAACACATAAGCACCACTTACCAAACTAACAAAGTATTTCTCTCAATTATAAGCTGAGAATTCTAATATCAATAGTTATCTTAATTTAACACCTGTCATTTCTTTTATACAAAGGAATGTTCAATGTTCAAACAAGTTATGAACAAAACACAGTTCCTGTTTTTAATACCTATGAAGAATACCATAAGACGGTTCTTCAGGTAAGGGTCTTTTAATTTGTTGTTTACATTTACATGTCGATCACATAAAATGCAAGATGCACTACATCACATTTCAAAGCACAGCTGGAAAAGAACAAGTTTTCAAACAATGATGAAACAAATATTATAACAATACACACTCTTAGATGGAAACCTAAGCCACGTGAAGGTATCTTTTATCCTATCACACACTTTTATTTAAAAAAAAAAAAAACAAGGTAGGTAAGTATCATATATTGAAATTTGTGTTGTGAAGAGGCTTCCGAATATCTCATTTGAAATCTGTCAATACTTTTATGAAACCAAATGCATATTTAAACTATTCTAGAAGCTGACGATAAACTGCAGATATGGTTGTAGGCAAAAGTGCAGGCTGTGTGCTGTGAAACTGTGAGAGTCACTAGTCTACAGCCTTTTAGCTTCTGTCTGGTATTAGGAACTTCCCTGGAAAACCTTTTCTTAGACAAGTTTATTTTATGGCACAAATATGTCGTATGTATGATCACTGCTGTTTTTAAGCACAAAAATGGGAAAACTAATAATTTTAGGGCCTGTGGAAACAGGGACACATTGATTTGATAGTTTGACTCATGAAAAAAATTGAAGTTTTTGGTTTTCAATTGAGCTGGGGGTTGTTAGCTCAGTAACAGCACTTGTCTAGCATGTGGGTAATCCTTAATTCAATACTCAGCAAAAGTAGCATAAAATTTTTGATTAACACATTGATTCTAGGAGGTGGTCAGTTGCTATTTATATGCTACAAATATCTTCTCTTGCATGAACGTTTGGGTGAGGATAAACTCAAACCCGTTCCAAACCACAGCAGGTAATAAGAGAATATTTGAAACTAATGGTTCGTTTAATTAATGATTATGGTATGGAGATATGAATGATCACCTATGAGTACTGGCTCCTCTAGCAGATGATGTGGGTTTAATTCTCAGCACTCACACTGCGGCTCACAATGGTCTGTAGTTCCAGCTCCAAAGGATCTAATGCCTTCTTCTGGCCTGTATGGGTACCAGGTACATACATGTTACACAGACACATATGCAGGGAAAAACACTCATATACACAAAATAAAAATATTTTAAAATGTTTGTGCTCATTATGATACAATTTACTTTATCG
Source organism: Arvicanthis niloticus (assembly GCF_011762505.2). Taxonomy (NCBI): domain Eukaryota; kingdom Metazoa; phylum Chordata; class Mammalia; order Rodentia; family Muridae; genus Arvicanthis; species Arvicanthis niloticus. The sequence goes on along the minus strand of NW_023045018.1, from coordinate 38,602 downwards.
GAGCTTTATCACCAGCATTGCTCGTTTCAAAGGACTGATTGACATTTTTTGTTTACAATGAGGTACTGTTACTTGCAACTCTCTATTTGTATGAATTCTATGAGCTTGTTTCTTAAAATAATCCTTTTATTGCAGAAAAGGGTAAGGAAGTACTGTTTTGAAATAAATATTGGAGTTGTTGATGATCACACAAGCGGTGTCTGGATCTCAATTGTAAATTTAAATGAATGCAGACATTGGATTAGCAGTAATTCCTAGAAGAGCCCCGCTTTATTTGTCCTCTTCTTAGAGGTGATACTGAGGCAGGCACACATGTATCCACATCTCTTTGCTCTGGACAACATTTTGGTATTTCACATGCTCTAAATGTCACCTTCTGGGAAACCTGACTTCACACCATTATACATTAGAAAAGTGACGACACTAACTATATGTTTAAGTCGAACACTAGGCTAAGTGTAAATGAATGTGTCTTTAAAAACTTTTAGCATTCAAGTACTAAACATGTTTAAAGTGTGACCATCTACACTAAGAGATGAATATATCTAGTGTGTGATTTTGGGTACACTGAAATATGTTTGTCCAAGTGGCACATCATTGATAAATATCTCATGCTTAAGATGAAGTAGATTCTGTGTAGGAGGCAGAATAATAGAATTTTAATTAAGGATGTGCCTACTTTATGGATATGTAAGAAATGCAATACATTTTCTGTGTTCTATTATAATAATTTATACACTTAGAAATAAAGCTATTATTTTATTATTGTTCCACTATTTAATTATGTTATTATTCTGTCTTTATTAGTCATTTGAAAATATTTCAGTTGTACTGAACACAAAAGGAAAAGTTGTTTTTGTATCCCAGAATGTGACACCTCTTCTTGGCTATCGTCCAGTAAGTTCTTGCAGCTTTTGGGGAAATGGGACATTCTGGATTGTTGTTCATAAGTTATTTCTTTTTATCCTCATATAAGTCATTGGTGTTCAGCTATGACCCTGTGACATCATCTTCTCTGCTAGTTTCAGTGTTTAGTCAATAAAAACAAGCTGGGATTCCGGCAAACGTTCTTACTCTTCCCTCACCCTATCCACTTCTCTCATGTGTGTCTAAGATGAAATGTCTGTCAGAAAAATAAAACATGCTTCTTGTTAAGAGTCACAGAAAATGGCACTGAGCAGGGTTAATGCCTGACTTCTTTTGTAATGACTGATTGCTTGTATTTTCATTCTTGATTTACAAAAAGGCCTTGTCGATATCAGGTGAGCATACACCTACTGAGCTAGTCTCCAGCCCTATGATTCTTTTTATAATGATACCACCTCTCTTCGACCAATGGAAGAATAGGTAACACCTCTTGGTACTTTATATTTCACATCAAGTTTGTTGAATTTTTAGTTTTTAACTTTTTGTCAAACTCCTTTAAAAAATTAATACACAAAATAACTGGGTTTCACTATGGCTTTCTTTCTCTTTTTTTTTCATTCATTCTTCTTTTTTTTTCTTGACAAGGTAAGGTAGTATTCTATAGTTCACCCCGCTCCAAAAATCCTTATGTAGCCTCAGGATGGTCTTGGACTCAGGGCATTCCATTTTATAAATGGACCAATGAATATTTTCTTATTGAAAAAATAAGTGTCCCTTTATGGTATAGGGGAAGTGTTGAACTTTTTCCATCAAAAAAAACAAGGACAAATTAAAATGTAGAGAGGGCTTGGGACTTGAAAGTATGAGGAAGGTGCAAAAAAGAAAGGATTCACAATGAAGAGTGAGAAAGAGCAGAGTCAGTGGAAAGGCTTTCTGGCAGAGTTGAATAGTCACTGGTTGTGTGGCTCGGTTGTGTGGCATGCTTCTGTGGCACAGTTGTGTGGCACAGTTGTGTGGCATGGTTGTGTGGCACAGTTGTGTGGGGTTTTTCCATCCAGATTTACTTGCTTTGTTCAAGACTGGAGACAACATTATTGGTGAGGAGCTGAGAATTTTTTCGAGGCTCATAGCAAAGAGGGAAACAAGACAGGGTGAGGATTACAGCATCTGTGGTCTCTGAGATGGGTAGGGAAGGATCCAACTGCTTGAGGGAGATAATGCACAGGAAAACTGTGGACAGAATGGATTGTAATGTGGAGTAATTGCTAGAGGGTAATGCAAACTGCCTGAAGCACTGCACCTATAGCTATAAATGGCATGGGCAGCACTAAACACCTATGGCAAGGATACAGGGCAGACTAATGGTATAGTATTGAAAGCAAAATCTGTTCTTTCTCCTGCTCCCTAGGAAGATATTATTGGGACGAGTCTATTAAATCTTGTTCATGATGAACAAAAGGATGACATATCTGAGAAGATCATTCTTAATCTTCCCTTGACAAATATAGGTATGTATACATGGTTTTGTTTTCTTTTTTAATTTAATTTTTGAATTGTGTGTGAAAAGTAATACTTAGCTGAACAAATCCTTGCTCTCATACACCTTAGTAGTTTTTGAAAAAAAAATCAGTGTAGTTGCTGATAATATATTTATTTAAGTTAATAGCCTATAATTTCAAATACTACATTTCTCACACTTAAAAATTATTTCCTCTGGAGAAGTATGGAGGAGCTCAATGGGCCCTTACTCTCAGATGAGGAGCCCTCCCCCTCGATGGAAGAGCTCAAGAGAGCTGATGGATGCTGAGGGAGGAAGAGTGGGTTACCTCTAATGATGTAGCCCCTAGCAGTAATTCTTAACCTTCCTAATGCTGAGACCCTTTAATACAGTCTCTCATGCTGCAGTAACCCCCCACCATAAATTTATTTTCATTGCTACCTCATAACTGTACTTTTGCTACTGTTATGAATGGTAATGTAAATATCTAATATGTACATGGTCTTAGGTGACTCCTATGAAAGAGTTGTTCTACCCCCAAAGGACTGATTGCTCTAGTGGAAGGATATGGTTAGTACACATTGAAATTGTGTATTTTGGGGGACACAAATTAGGAAGGACAGAGTGGAGATGTGGAACTGCATCTGAGCTAAGTTGGAGGGAATGGGACATGAAGATGATCAAAATATATCACATGCATGTATGAAATTCTACAAGAGCCAATAAAATTATTTAATTGAGAAATTATCCCACCCTGTCTTATTCTTTACAATAAAACATAATTACAGCAGCCTTTCTCTAATTTTAGTAGTGCTATATAAATTCTAGTGTATTGTGTTCCAGCTAGTGCCCTGTTTTATGGATATAAGAATGATATCTCTTCTGAGTACCAGCATTTATGGAAAGAAAATTCTGTTCTTTAAAATATTGTCTTGACAAATGAAGACTATTATTGTTTGAAATAATCCATCAGACTACATATCTTTACTTGTATCTTGCTCTCTTTAGTGGGAAGCCTAATCGAATTTTGCTGTTATATAAGAAAAGGAAACGTAGGTCAGAGTGGCCAGGACACATATTGTTACAGGACCATGTACCAAGGGAAATATATATATGAGTATGTGAAATTCATCTTGTACCTACAGGATTCTTATGATGGTAAGCAACCCAAATGATGATACTTACATGATGTTCATGAGTGCTGTATTCCCTGATTGCTAGCACACTTATTCTTGTATTACTGTCATTTGTAAAATAACTGATACCGCTACACTCACAACTTCTGGCTACATTAGATATTTAAAAATACTGAAATTTATAAGGTGGGGTCATATAGAAACATGGATGATTATATTGGTAGAGGATGTGGATGTCTCCGCTGACAAAACAAAATAATTTTACAAACCTAATTCAAAAAAAGTTTAATGCACTGAATAGCTTAAAGGGAGCTCCATGAATGCCTTGAATAAGTTACAGATGGATTTGTAGTTTGTAAAACATACCACAAATTAGATTCACTGGAGTCTAGAATTCTAACATCATATCAAGGGCCAATATATAGAACAAAAACACTAAAGTTCTATACACTGACCTGGGGAAAGAAGTCATTGCACCTAAATTTTGCAATAGATATTTATTTATGTCAGGTGTGCTATGGGACCTAGTTTTTTGAGGGTTAAGGAAGTACAACCTGAAAAATCAAGATACAAAATTAAAATTGACCCATAAAATATCTGAGTTAATCAGAGGTAAGGTATAATAGTTTGTGCTTCATGTACTCAAATGCGTGTTAAAATATTTCTCCTATTTCTTTCTTGAAAGTTAAAGGTGAAATATCATTAAAAATCACTTGGACAGATGCATGAACACACACACACACACACACACACACACACATACACACACACACACACACACACACAATTTCTTTTAGAGACTAAATCAAGAATCCATAGGTCAAAAGAAAAAGATTGACATCAGCACAAAAATCACACCTTTGATTTTCAGTATGCATGCCTCATACATTAGCGGTGACCATGTGGGGAATCTGGGGATCTTAGCTGGAAGGGAAGGAAGATAAAGAGAAGCCCATGGCTCAGAATCTTGAAAAATGCCAGTGAGGTGACAAACAGCATTGTGATGTGGAAGTTGTCTGCCTGCTTGCTTAGCCAGGATAGCTTCTGGTTTAATTGCCATTATGTCTGTCACCCTTAGAGTCATTTGTATTTTTCGGAAACTATGGTCCTAATAGTAGAAAGATTTAGTCTTCTTCTCCAAGGCTGTTATGGGAGGAAAAGTACTATGTTGTGGGAAACATTACTGTTCTACATACGCCGGATGAGTCAGTGAGTATGCTGTATATATCTCTCCTATTGATGGGCACATCATTTTCACTTTCAGCTAGTAGACATCAGTGTACATACATTTAGTATTCAGCAAGGAAAGAACAACTTGTATATTAGTTTTATAAAGTGAATTTTCATGTCCTCCCTCCCTCACAACCTTAAGTACTTGATTGTAAAGGCTTTTTACAGGTCAAAGGAAAAGCTAGTTATTAAAATGCATGTGTTAGGCTGAAAATCATTTAGTTTGTATTTTCAATGACATGAAATACTTTTCATGTCCTAGATACTGTGGTAACTACCAGGGAATCACATACAGGCAGCCAACAGACAAGGCACAGATAAAAGGTGTCAAGAGAAAGTGAGCTGGTGATTTGTGTTTTGAAAAGGGTACCCCCAAGGCTAACAAAGGCAGTCTATACAGAGAGTGCACAGACCTCAATTTGAGAATTTGAAGGAATAAAATTGGTTGTGTGACTCAAATAAGGGAAAGAGTGAAGGGGATGGTGGAGACAGGAGAGTGATAGATTGTGCAGAACTTTGCTCACTGTAGTAATACATACAGAATTTATGCTAAGCAGACTATGATCTGGACTGAAATCCCTAGGCTGCTTTGTATGTGGAACATTAAGTATAAAGAAACAAGAATGGAGATAACCAGATGTGAATGGCAGGAATCTGGATTGATTTTAGTCATGGGGATGGAAACTGCAGGATTTGGAATGAATGAATACAGGGATAAGTAGAAAATTGTAGACTGGGTAGTGTTAGCAGCCTAGATAAAGTGCTCTGTTTGGCTGTGGACCATGTTTCTATTGTGATGCCATAGTAGATCACTCCTAGATTCAATTTTAGAACAAACCACTTTTCCATATTGAAGAGAGTGAGGAAAGCTGTATAGAGGAGAAGACTGAAGGAAGTTGTCTGATTTGATTGACTCATTCACTCTTCCTTCATACTAACCCTCTGGGATCTGAGTTTCATCTTCTGCCACAAGAATGTAGACTTCTAAGACACAGGATGACTCAGCCCCAAGATCTGTTTCCTCTTCTGAGAAAGAGAAAACAAATTTTGCTTGTCCCACCCATATTCCACTAGTCTCCATCATGGCACCAGAAAGTCTATTTGTGATTTCCTCCATTTTTTCTCTCCTTGCCTCTAGGATATTGTTTCTATACCAGTCGATGTTTTGGAACAAAAATTAAAGAGAACAGAGATAGCAGTCAGAGGAGTCTTTATAGTGTGCTGGTGTAAAATAGCAAGCAGTGAACTTGAATCAAAGTGAAATTCCTAGATCTACTAGTGTTGGACTAAACCACTGTATGTGCATAATTTGTTTATATACCTGTAAACCTAGCATCTTTTTCACACTGATGTGACACTTGGATTAGTTATAACTTGAATATATAATGCATGTTAGAAATGTCAAGTTTTTCTAGTACATAGGTTCATTTAATGCCACTTAGGGGGTTAGAAGAAGGTGTAACTCTTCTCTGTACAAAGCTGTAGATTTGATTCTCAGAGATGATAAAATGGTGACAACTGATGATGCTATTTTTTTTGCAGGCACAACCAGTTAACATTCAAACAAATGGTGTAGTTGATGATTCCGTTGATGACAGTACTATACAACACCATAGGTAAGAGGTATCATGGCTGTAAATAATGCAGAGCTGAAGCAGGTTTTTTCTTTTGCTAAATAAAGCCAAAATAAGAAAGATTAAGAATTTTAAAATGATCAATTAGCTGTTCTGAACATACCATATCATTTAATATAATTTATTGTCTTCCAACAGAATAAACACGTATAAATGTTTTTTTATTTTTAAACATGCTCAAATTATGTTTAAAACTACAGAAATTTCCTTGCCTTTCTGTCTATTTTTCTCTCACCTATCTACCTGCCTACCTACCTACCTAAATCTACTTTCTTTCCTAAATCTACTTCCAGTACTATGAAAGTTTTCCAGCAGTGAGGATGCTTCCTGACCAATACACAAAAGACATATTAATAATGATTTCCTTATGGCTTTATTAAGGTTTCAAAAACGCCACCACCTTAGGAACAAAATGCAAACAGATGCTCAGGCTGAAGTTGTGGATGTGGAAGAGTGTCCTGAAGCAGGCACAGAAGTATGTACACTGGCAATCACCCACAGAACCATTGGGGTCTTTATTCTTGTTATTTTATTATTTAGTTAATGTGTGTTATCAATATAGAAAGACTTTCATTTCAACAAGTGTCTTATGAGCATGACAGATTCTGTTATTGTTCCTTACTGTGAGTAACTGCCATGCTTAGAATAGTCCTTGTGCTTATCCTGACCCTAAGTTGAGCATCTACAGATGGTTTAAAATAACATTTGACTAAACCATAAGCAGGCTTAGGGAAAACTGACATCGTTTGATTCTTTTATTCTCCTAACTTGCTCTATAGCCTTAACCCTAGAAATTCTAGTGTCCTACAATTCATTTTTTTTCTTACAGGCAAAATACTCTTACTGATATTTTCAATTTAATCTGCCTAAAACATTATCTCATACTTGGCATTTATTTTGTTTGAAGTCTACCTTACAAGTTAGGAAATCTGGGAAAACCCATCAGTGGCCACTTACTCTTTGAGGCTTAGTACCTCAACAATATTTTAAAGGATGTGTAGGTGTGTGTGTGTGTGTGTGTGTGTGTGTGTGTGTGTGTGTGTGTGTGTGTGAAGATTTTGTGTCATTCTTCAATTACTGAAGTATATTGTGAGGTATGTCTAAGGTTTGTGACAGGTCTGCCTGTTTTTCCTAGTATGCCTGTCTTATTCTATCTTGTAAGTGAAATGAGTTATCTTCTGTTGGAAATTCAGGTTGAGATTGTAGAAGTTCAAACAGCCACTCAGCGATTGCCATTTGAATTAGTTCAGGTAAGGACACCCCCTCCCTCAAGCATAACCCCAGACTTAAGTGCAGCCACAAGCATAAGCGCTGGCATGAGGACAAGCACAAGTTCTTCATCTACAGATATTTCACCAACAACACCAGTATCATGTAGGCACAATTAGCTATTTGGATGTGGTCTAAAGCAATGGGATGACCTTCAAGGTCATAGCAAGGTTTAAAATAAAGACAGTGCTCAGTTTATAATGGTGTGAAATCACAGATGTCAAGTCTAACTTTGCCGGTTTTCTGTAAACTTTTGGAGATGATGATTTCAGAGAAATAAAGGTAAATATCTCTTCACAGATTCAGTCAAGCCTTAGTCTTGTACATTCTAGAAATCCCAATTAGAAATGTGCAGATTCTCCTTCTTCCAATAGGAAGAATTCAAAAGAATTATTATTCACTTGCTTTTTCCTTTTTTGGCACATTTTACTATTTTTCACAATCTCCTCTGTGCTTTCTTCTTTAGCCCCTACAAATGGACAGTTGTATGTGATAGATCCAAAATATATGCTAGAGCCCCAAGACAGAGAATTTGAAGTAGGTCCAGAGTTCCTCCTAAATGACAGCCAAGATGAACAGGCCTCTCCAGAACAAGGAGAATGCACTGAAGAGGATGTGAAGAAACCCTTGGTAGAGGCAAAGATATCCAATCCTAAGGAACATGTAATTGATGAATATTCTGCACGTCATGATGCTTCTTCAGATGATGATTTCTGTATAATAACAGAAGATACTGAAGACAAGAAAGACCCTAAGTTCCAAGAAGTCCTTGTGGGTCAAGTTCAAGGACATCAGAAGGCACCTGAGGCTGCCTCATCTTGTCCAACCACACCATTACAAGCTGTGTGCCCAGAAGCTGTGGTAGAAGCCACAGTACGCACATATTTGCAGGTCCATGATACTGAGGTACATCTGAACGTTTTTCAAAATGCATTTTTTGCACCTCTAACATTGTCGAGCTTAAATTCACTTTGCCTAGGTTAACTTTATAGTTTCTAATCTACTAGCTTTTCAAATATACAAGAATGTTTTGTCCTTCAGAGAATAATTGAAGTAAGTTGAGCTGTAATGAAAATACTGGATTTCTACTGGTCCTGATTTTCCTCATGTGAGGGCAGCTCTTTTGAAGAATTATCCCAACCTTCTCCTCAGCAAACAGCAGCATAAGCTAGTTTCTTTTTTTTTTGTTGGCCTTCATTTCTTCTATCTGTGATTGTGGATATAACCATGTATTTGGATAATGATTTTCTAAAAGGCAGGATTCTTAAATATACAGGATGATCAAGGAAGGAAGTGAGTTTGTATCAGTTATGCAGAATTGTTTGTATCTCTTACTGATCCAAAATGCAGATACTCCACCCCCATTTCCCCAGGCAATCTTCATAGAATGAAAACCTAAAAGATGGTTGTTTCAGTTTAGCCCCAACAATGTGACAATGGCAAATTCCTGAGTCTTGGCATCTTTGTTTTTAAAAAGGCCTTCTTGCCTTGCAGAGATTTTTTTTTTTTTTTTTTGGAGTACCATGAAATTTCATTGAACTATTTATAAGAAAATTTATGTGAATACATTTATCCTTTTTAAAAAAGTTTTTAAACTAAAAAGTTTTGGGTTTTTTTTCTTTTTGAATTAGTACTCAATGAAATTCTCAGTGTATATATGATTTATTAATTCTTATAATAATGAGTAATGGGTCTGCAATCTGGTTATGTACAGGAGGTGATAGCACAGGCAGGTCTTAGCAGGGCCCAGTGTAACATCTATATGTCTGGGGTTTCTTCAGTGCTTGGGTAAGCAATCCCTCCCCATGTTCACTGTGTTTCGTACATTAAGGAAAAGCATAGACTAACAGCAGACCTTTGTTACTTTGTGTACTTACAAATGCAGCCAAAAAGAACTTATCAATACCAGTGTCCACTTTTTGGGGAAAGGTTTGCCCAACTCTGTGGCCCACGAGTGATGATGACAGAGGTCTATGATTTTAATATAAGTAGATCCTTCCATGATGAACAACCTGCTTACCCAGATATTGAAGAGGAGGTATAGAAATTCAGTTTACTTTTATAACTGAAAGGACATTTCATTTTCAAAGGAAGTTGGATTGCTTCCTTTACTTGGTTTAGCCTACTCCATACATTGCAATTCAGTGGTCCCAGAAAGTGAAAAGTATCTGTGCAAGGTAGATCTAAATATAGGCTAGATGATATACACATGTTTGTGTGGGTGTTCTGGATTTTTAGAAGTCTGTAACCCAGGGGCATGTCCATGATTACTGTCAAGCATCTGTAGTGACACATCAAGTATCTGCACCTCGATGTCAATCATTGGCAGTGTCACATCAAGAATCTGCACCACCATGTCAAGCATCGGCAACATCAGTTCAAGCATCAGTGGTGTCACAACAAGTATTGGCAGCATCATATCACCAATCAGCAATGTCACCCGTAGGTGCTTCTCAATCATCTGGAAACCTTGATTTAAAAATTACCTGGCCTGGAATCCTCAGAAAATTTTATGCAGCTATAGAATAATGTCATGGGCCCCATTACAGAACATTATCATTTAGTAAAGGTCCACTCTTGGGTTTACAGGCAAAGAGAGAAGCAGTATTAAAAGTTGAGATATTCTATAGCTTTTATTATTTTGCATTTCGAAGGATTCTGGGCCTCTCCTTCATAAGGGAAAGACACTAGAAATATAGTCTCTACTTGAAATGAAGACTTGAAGTATTATCAAGTTGAGGAAATTACACATGTAGAACTCATTGGTTTGTAAAACCAGTGTCTACTAGGATCTGTATATTACTGAGCTAGATGGATGGTTCTCAGGTACAATCCTTCTTTCTGTCTTCCTCAGCATAGATTATCTAATGAAAGAACTCTAGCCAAGCATTTAAGTTAACCACTCTCACCCCCCCTTTATTTTCTCAGCATGCTTCTTTTGACCACTGAAGAGAGAACATTCCATGCTTTCTGCCCCCTGGACAAGATCACTCTGGTTCCTCTTGGGCTGAAGAAGACACTAATCCTCATCCATGAGGGGAAGATGAGGCTGAAGACAGACCTCCACTGTCTGCATGGGAAAGGGCCATACAAAATTTGAGAGTCCCTTGATGGGAGAGGGTGGGTGGGTTATACTGCTTTGCTTGCAAATTAAGTTTGTAGTTATTCTTAAGCATAGTCAGTTTATTGGAAATATTGCTTCAGAAGTTGACTGTTACATCCAACTTTGTGTGTGATAACAAGTGATCCCTGGCCCCTGCTTTTTCAACACCACTTTGTGTATATGTATATCCAGATGTGCTTTTGTTGTGGCATGAGCAGTGTGTCAGGGCCCTACATATTTTTCTTGATGAAATTTAAAATACCATAGAATTGCAACACAGGGGGGAAACCTGTTCTATCATGCAGTTTTCCCAAATTCTGAGGCTTTGTTTTTTTTTATTTCTATCTCTTTTCTGTAGTCCCATGCTATGTGATATCCTATGTTAAATGGTTATCCAATTGTGAGCAACTAATATCTGTACAAAATAGTATACATATTTACTTAATAAACACTATGCTCTACTGCAAGTCTTATGTCTGTGTTGTTGACTTTGATATCCTAGGAATATTACTGACTTGATAGACTGTGCTTATGTCCTGATGAAGAGCCCATATTTTAGAGCTAAACATCCCATGCAGTACCTTTTCCTAGTGTATTAGCATTTTTTGCCACACTTACGAAACACTGGCTGCTACTCTTGCATGTGTCTATGAGTATAGACACTGTCCTCCTGAGTGCAGCCTTTCTTTTTGGTTTGTCTTTATGTGTGTGTTGTCTCAGCCTTACTTTTAAAGTAAACAAACCAAGGAAATAAAACCAAGAATAGTCTGGCATGCCTCGGGGCTCATGGTTTATGCCCAAGTGTTAGAAAAGGAATGTTTCTGTGCTCCCTAAATTCACTGGGATCCTTAATCTCCAGTGTGATGGATTTGGAGATGAGTTCTTGGGCAGGTGATTATGGTTCTGAGGATAGGAGTATGGCAGTGGCTTTTGATAGCTCCTCAACCATCCTGGTACCAGAGTGACTTTGGAGTTCCCTTTGTCTTCCCATATATCACTTATAGTTCTTACAACCACAGGTAAAGCTCTGCATCTGGAAAGGTACTTTAGTACATTGGTCTTCTGCTGCAGAATAGGACATGGGAGATCAGAACACTTTACTCCCAAACACAAGGCTGCAGAATGCAGCAATCAGAGTGAGCAAGTCTAAGGGAGAGGCATGGGAATCCCAGGAGACCAGAGGCCACCTGTGGAGACAACTGCTTTACTTCACTGTTTAGACTGTGGCTGTTCTTGGTGATAACCTCCTCAAGCAGCCCTGGGACATCTGAGCACAGTTGCCCTCACATTGTTAGGTTGTTGGGTAAATGCTGAGACATTAGAAAAATTACAAAAATAATTTTATGGTTGCGGGTCACTACAATATTTAGAAGGTTGAGAATAACTAACCTAGGACATGCCTGTTTGTCTCTTCTCCTGTCATGCATGAAGGAAAAAATAAAGAGTAAATGAATGAGAGATAAAGGCAAAAATGAGTAGATTTTACATTGTCTCATCAGCCCATATTCATCTTAGGCCTGACAACAAGACATTAGGGAAGATTTACTAGCTAGTGGCTCCCTTCATCAGCAAGAACACATTGGAAAGGCTCTTCACATTGAGTTCCAGGATTGCTGTGGGTTAGGTTCAGCCTGTGATACTACATAGCATGGTCTCAGGCTCAAGCCCAAGGTCTAATGGCTTTTTATGTCCAGAATATAAATTAAGATTCATCTTCACAACAAATTCCCATAGCTTGGGGTGTCCAAGAACACACAGTGTGTGCTTTCTGTGCTTATTTTAAAGTTGGAGTCTTGTCAAAGCCCTACACATGGACCAGGAATTCAAGACAAGCACAGATAAAGAAGGTTCCCATTGTTTCTTGATGCTCACAGCTTCTTCTGTTCTTGCCTACCACACCATACCATCATACTACCACACCAACACAGGCTACCACAGCATACCAATACACAGCACATCATAGCACAGCACAATACAGAACACCACACCACACCACACCACACCACACCACACCACACCACACCACACCACATATCAGCCATTGTGTGGGTATCAGAAATGGTTCCAGCTTAGTAAGTATCTCCAGGCACCTTGAAGTTCAAGATGTGTTTAGAGAGGGCAGTAGAGCCAAAGATACTCTGGACACAAGAGTCCCAAGCAAGATAGGAAATGGTCAGACTCATTTCTGGTCATCTTTTGCCCCTGCATGTACAGTATAGGAATTGCAGCTCTTCAGTGGCCTCCCTTGTGACCTTTCAAGTTAATATTTCACATGTGTTCTGTTCTCAGCCTTTTCAGACATTATGTTCTCTTACCACAGTCAGTCTTTTGCCCTCCTTGCCTGTGCTCCAGTTGAGGAACAAGTAGCCAGTATTGGATGAATCCAGTTGTCTACTCTCAGAGTCTCCATGCAAAGACAAAGAAGCACAAATGTTGATGAACAAATCACATAGCTTATAAGCTCACAAGCTTCAGTAGTCTCATTTACTCTTCCTTGTTCAAGATGTTCATGCGTTGAGTCTTTCCAGTCTCATGCTCAGACTTCCAGGTAGTTCTCCTCAAGCTCCCTGTGCCTTCCATTCCTTATGTTCAATTTAGAAGTCAGAAGTATGCGGCAGGAGTTGCTTCAGAATCTCTTCAGCAGAACTTTTTTTGGGCCACCTTCTGTACTCAATCTTTCCTCATGCTAAAGAAGTTTTCTCCCTAACAGTGAGTCATATCTTTATCTATATTCTGGCTCTCCCTCCATTCTGTGTAAGTCCCTCTGCAGCACCATAATCCACCTTTCTATTTTACCAGTTTCCAATCAGCATGCATGTAAGCATGGTGTTCATGTAACTTAAGTTAAAATACACCATTCTTTGACATCCATGTGCTCTCCTCTAGCAAGACAGTTCTCTACTCAATTTATGAGCCCTTGTTTTCATTCATTTCTCTCTCTCTCCCTGCTCACAATACTCTTTAACACACACATGTGCGCCTCCATGCCTACCACTTATGAAACCAGCTCTTACCAAGAAAATAAAAATCAGTAGGTTGTCAAATCCCCCATTTACACATGTCTTTGGCTCATGGTGATGCGGTTCATTTGCGAACCATTTTCCTTTTGCCTCCTCTAGCTAAATAACCTTCTCCTCGTTACTCGTGCTTGCTGACTATTCCTCTCTACATTAAAGTGATTAGTTCTGGAAACTTAGTTTTATCTAATTCTTTATCCATAGGTGATCTCTCTTGCTCGTCTGTCTGTCTGTCTGTCGCCGGTCTCTCTTCTCCTCTCCTCTCTCTCTCTCTCTCTCTCTCTCTGTTTCTTCTCTCTCTCTCTGTCTCTCTCTCTCTCTCTTTCTCTTCTTCCTCTCTCT
>NW_023045018.1:0-24406 GCF_011762505.2 Arvicanthis niloticus | reverse complement strand
GCAATTAGTGAGCTCTAATTTCAGTGTAGATTCTGTCTCAAAAAACTGAGGTGGAGAGAGAATGATGTCTATTAATCTTTGGACTCACTTCATTTGTGTACACAATGATGTGCACACATGAAAAATGCAGACACAGATACATATTTACCAAAAGAAGTAAAACATAAATTGTATACATCCATATTTGCATATAAAATAGTTTTACTTATTAAAACCATATGTAACTAGAATTAATTCATTACTGACTTTCTGCAGTAGAGAATCACTTGTATGTTTTCCATTATGCCAATGGTGAGTGTTTGCAATAAATTTCAAAGTCAAAAGAAGCATCAAAATTAATCTGTTGCAAACTTCAAGTTTGCCTCTCTACCCTGACTCCATGACAATATCAACCTTCTCTAAAACAAGTAATCTGCTGATCACATCTGAGCTCCTACCACTGCCATTCCTGACACATATATGGCAGGGACCATATCTGGAGTATGTCTAAGATATAGAACTTTTGTAAACACCTGCAGAAACAAATTTTCCAGTATTACATGATGCCAAAAGTGTGTTCCTGAATTAGAGTCAAAGTAAGTACATCTTGAGAATAATCACTGGCCCCACTTATTTTAGGATGAGGAACATCACACTGAGTCTTCTACTTTCTCTGGACTAAAGCTCAATGCAAACTAGGTCTCAGTCTATGTAAGCTGCAAGTGGGAGAAAATATGTGAGTAGACACAGAACACATGACTGTGACCACTGCACTTGAATCTATGCAAGTAGGAAAGCATCTCACTATAAAGGGCATAAACTCAACAGAAATTACATGGCTGATGGCTCATGATCTCTAAATTCTATGTAAATTCAAATTTATCCTTAAACTCTTCTCCCTTGGTTTGTTCTAAAGATTTATGAAATTGAGTTTTCTGTGGGAAACATCTACCCTTGTGGCTATCCTTAGTTCACAATATCTCAGGACTAGGAGTCCAAAAGCTCCCTTTGTTCTCTCTCCCAGATTACATTTATTTCGGGGAGAAGCACAACATTTGTAACACTCTGGTATATTCTGGAGTGCAATGGGTGAAATTCAGACACTCACATGTGCTGGGCAAGTGCTCTACCACTGAGCTTTACCCTAGAACATTTTCTGTGTTTTTAATCAATACAGAGGCTACTGATTATGTTTGTGAAGAGTCTGTTATTAGCCTGGGTTTGGAATCATTTGTACTTGGCTTGACTTTTAAACTCTTCCTCTCTACTGATGGGTGATCTTTGCTGAATTTCTTCTTTTTAATGAGTCTTAATTCTCTACTTAATCTTTAATATACATAAAGCAGATAGAGTTGCAGCAGCTTTTCAAGGGCTATAACTTGGAGAGTGTCAGTAACACTCTAAAAATCACAAAGATATGGCAAGAAGAAACACTTATCTCTGAATAGAAAGTGACAGAAAATCATGGCTGTGCAGAAAGGTTTTGTAAGAATGAATGAGCCAGTAGTCTATAGCCAGTAGTCTATAGAGAAGGCAAGCTGGATAAGTTATATTATCAATTGGTGATGCCTCATGTCTGGCTACAGAGTTGCATTATCAAAATGAGTTCTGTGTCCTCATAATGAGCAACATATGACCCTCTAGGTGTAGTGACCTGCACCCATGATACTCCCTCCCCTTCCAAACCAAAGAGCAGTAGTAATGAAAGGAGAAGTTGAGAAGACAGACATTTTCCTGGATTTTTGCTGGCACCAAGTTGGATATAGATCCACAAAGGATATTGGCCAGAAAACATTAACTGAAGTATTCACCAATGATGTGCTACACAAGGAACCTGGAGTAGAACTGAAGGAGGACACACTGAGAAAATTGTTCAGCTGCCAAGGGAGACATAAAAGGTAAGAACAGAGGTATTAAAACACAATACAACAATCAGATTATCTGGGCAATACTGAGAGAACTAAGATGAAAATGACATAAAGTTTCTTGGTAGTCCCAATGAGAGAGAGAGACACACACACACAGAAAGAGAGAGAGAGACAGAGAGACAGAGAGAGAGAGAGAGAGAGAGAGAGAGAGAGAGAGAGAGAGAGAGAGAGAGAGAAATTTAAGGGTTTTTGGAAAGCCAGTTTTGATGGATGCAGTTTTGCTGGAGTAAAGACATGCAAGAATGTTTCCTTAATGTGGACACAGTAAAAAGTATAAGGCAGACTTGTGAAGGAACATTTCTCTGAAGCAGACACAGGAGAAAGGATATTCTGCTAAAGCAAGCATATGAAAGGATTTTTTGCTAAGGACACACAGGTGTTGATCCACCTTACATTGTATAGCTTACATTGCATTTGTCAGGACTCCATAGAGAGAAATGCACCAACAAACTTCTGGTGGTGTGTTGAAGTTTCTTGCCACTTCTGCAGACTTGAGCTGATTGGCAGAGTGAAGTCAGCTGAGACAAACACATGTGCTGAGGCAACACACTTGCTGAGGCAAAGTCCGTGAAGGACATGTGATGTTTGGAGGGTATGAATAGGACTCTACATACAGTGATGGAGGCTGAGCTTGGCTTGCTTATAGAAGCTAGCAGGGCAATGCCTGTGGTCTTCGAGTATTCCATGAACTTAGCTTGTGACCCCTGAGAGAAGCAAAGCAATGAACTGGCTTTCCTCTTGGTCCTTCCTGCTGACTCAGGTCAAGGCTGAGACCAGGATGTTTCTGCTATGTAGTAGCACAGTGATTTGTGTTGGCTATCCTGACTCTTAGGAATTGAATTTCTGGTATACCCATGAAGTGTTTGTGAGTGGATTGATCTGCCAATGGCTGCTAACTTGTAAACTGAACTTCTGATTTCCAGACAACACAGATGTGATTTGCTCCAAAGAACCTTTCTAAACAGGTCCAGTTCTCCCTTATCCTTTCTTTCCCAGTACCTCTGATGCGTGGTGGGCTACAAAGGTGGTTAATCTTTTAAGAACCATCACTAAAATAGGTTTTGAAACATAAAAGTTTCTGAGAGAGAGAGAGAGAGAGAGAGAGAGAGAGAGAGAGAGAGAGAGAATGACATACCAGTTTACATAGAGAGACAAGGAAACAGAGAAAAAGAGAGACAGAGATTGCCCTTTTTGCTCCCTGAATTGGAAGACAATAGTTACTAATCAGTGCTCTCTGACTCAGGGAGAACTGTTGTTGCTCTAGGATAGCCTGAATCCCAAGTAGATGTTGTTATTCCTCCAGATGAACTCTATGGGTTCCAGGAGAACTCTATGGACTCAACAGGCAATAATGGTCAGAAAGTTTCTAAAATGTTTTCAATGAATTAGAAAAAAAAGTAGAAAGAATCTGGAGAAAAGCAGAATACGGAGGTGGATACATCTTTGAATATTACTCTACTTCCAGTAGTTTTTTAAACCTCTACATACTTACAATGTTATTGCAGAAGATAATCACCATACAAAATTACAAAATTTTCTGTGCATTCTCAAGGATCAATTATTTAGACTGAGAAAAACATACACATATTTTTATAAACCTTGCTTAAGTAAATAAAAATAGTCTATCAAATCTCAGTATGAATCCAGATTTTTTTACATTTGTAGTGAAAAATTCAGGACATCATTTCATATACTTCAATGAAGTCATCTTCTGTGATTCATATAAGACTTATTGAAAAGCATTTAATCAGTGAGAAAGACTAAGATATTTACAGTTCTCTAGTAGACCAAAATGATGTTAAACTCTATCAAACCAACTCTGGAAACTTCCAGTTTATTTCCAATCAAATTTTCTTCAAATATTAGAGCTCATAACTGCATTCACTTATCTTGAGGTACAGTAACTTAGCAATAATAAAGGCACCTGCCACCAATCCTATAGATATAATACCTTCCTCTTTTCACACATAGGGGAATGAAATCCAGATATTTCAGCTCCTTTCCTAAAATCAGATTTAGCGTGGCAAGTGGTGCCACCTGTGCCAAACTCACTGTCATAGCTTTTCACTTTCTAGTGTAGTCCAGCTCATAGGATGCTATCAAATGCAGCTGAACCTGTCACACACTGTCTCCCACCCACATTCCTTACATCACTTCAAATTCCATCTGTAACCTTTGTAGTTCATTGGGAATAAGCAGAAAACCCCATGTTTCTTCTGTTTCTGGTTCTCTTAGCTACCACCAAAACACTGTGATGCCCTGTAGCAATTACATTTATGTCCAATAACCTTTCAGCAACTGATCATGTTCTTGAAATCATCAAAAACCATAAATGTGCTGACAGCATGTCTATAAACACACAAACATCTTAAGTTGGAAATATGAGAGGATGGCTTTCATCATGCAGAAAGCCTTGTCCCTTGACAGCAATAACAGAAATACAGGGCTTAAATATCTGAGACTCCCTGGTCTACAGCAAAGAGTGACACTACCTTGAATTCCAAGATTCTAGACAATGTTGAGGCTAAAAAATGTATGAAAGTACATTCCATCATGATATTGATTCTACTCTGGCCTTCCCATATATCCCCACACTATTGGTTGGCTTCCAAGCATTTCCTACTCTTCACTCTAGCCGAGACCTTTGTGTCATCATCAGAATAGGCCATTACATCTAAAGACACAATGACCAGAATGATGTCCCTGAATGTCTCTTGTAGTTAAATGTTTATGCAGAGAAATTTCACTCTTGCCTTTTACTTCCCAATTCTACCCCATTTTAGGTGCTCATGTGTTCTGTGCAAAAGTGGGCAAACTGGGTTATATGTTCACTATTTCTTTCCAAGCTCAACTAATCAACACTTTTACTCCTCTACCATATTGTTCTTCTCAGCTCCCATTCCTCAGTTAACCCTGATATGCCAATATTAAGTCTTTTTCAAAAGAAAGGAGTTTCAGAGCTTACCTAAGTCGGTAATGAGAAGCTAATTGAAGCACCTGAACAGTTATTAGGTGGGACATAGCTTGACAATCAAACCAAGAACTTATCATAATGCAAGCAAGTACTCTATCACCAAACTATGTACATAATGATATTTTTCTAGAATGCAATCCTATTGACTCTACCAAAAACACTCAGAGTTTCTTACCTAGTACAAAGCTCATGCTGCTATTCATAAAATTGTTGCAAAAGAAGATGTTAAACCTTCAAAGAGAAAAATGTTATCAAAGGAAAATTCTTTTGATAGGATATATCTCAACAGAATTTCTGGCTCAAACCCTCTAGAGTAAGTCAAAAACAAAAGCAGTGACAAATACCAAATACACATACATCTTTCTTGCCAGCATGTGCTTTCACTTGAGGATTTTATCTTACCCATTCTGGTGTGTACAAGATAGAATCTCAGAGTTGTTTTGATTTGCATTTCCCTGATGACTAAAGATGTGAAATATTTCAGATTCTATTTTTTAACTGGGTTATTTGGCTTGTTGGTGGCTAATTTCTTGAGTTCTTCCTAAATTTTGAATAATAAGACTCTATCAGATGAAAAGTTGGTCAAGATCCTTATCCAATCTGTAAGCTGCCATTTTGTCCTAGTGAGAGTGTCCTTTGTCTTACAGAAGCTTTTCAGTTACATGAGGTCCCATTTAACATTTGTTGATCTCAGAGCCTGAGACATTGAAGATCTGATCAGGAAATTTTCCACTGTGCCAAGGAGTTCAAGGGTATTTCCTACGTTCTCTTCTATGAGATTTAGTGTATCTGGTGTTAGTTAAGGTCCTCCATGAACTTGGACTTGAGTTTTGTTTAGGGTGATAAATATAAATCTATTTTTATTCTACACATCGAGTTCAACCAACACGAGTTGTTAAAGATGCTTTCTATTGTTTCATTGTATGGTTTTGGCTTGTCAAAATTCAAGTGTCCATTGGTGAGTGGGTTTATTTCTGGGTCTTCAATTCAATTCCATTTAGATTGGCTTTGGCTATTGGGTTGCTGTGTATACTGCTTTGATTATGTTCAGATGTGTGCCTTGTATCCCTAATCTTTCTGATACGTTTAACATGAATGGGGTGTTGGATTTTGTCAAAGACTTTTTCAGCATCAAATGAGTTAACTATGTGGACAGTTTGTTCATATGGTGGCTTATATTGATGGCTTTCTATTTTGTTGAATCATCTCTGAATTGCTGGGATGAAGCCTACTTGATCATGATGGATGGTGTTTTTGATGCATTCTAGGATTCAGTCTCTGAGTGTTTTATTGAGTATTTTTGCACCAATGTTCATATGAGAAATTGGTCTGAAGATCTGTTTCTTTGTTGAGTCTTTGTGTGGTTTAAGTATCAGGGTGACTATGGCTTCATAGAATGGGTTTGGCTGTGTTGCTTCTGTTTCTATTTTGTGGAATAGTTTGAGGAGTACTGGCAGTCGCTCTTCTTCAAAAGTCTGGTAGAATACTGCACTGAAATTTCTGGCTGTGGGCTTATTTTTTTTGATTGGTAAATTTTTAATGACTCCATTTCTTTAAAGGCTATAGGACTGTATAAATAGTTGGCCTGATCTTGATTCAACTTTGGTCAGTGGTATCTGTCTAGAAAGTCATCCATTTTGGTAAGATTTTCCAATTTTGTTGAGTACAGACTTTTGAAGTAGGACCGAATGATTCTTTGAATTTCTTCATTGTCTGTTATGTCTGCCTTTTCATTTCCAATTTTGTTTATTTGGATACTGACTCTGTGTCTTTTGGTTAGTTTCACTAATTGTTTGTCTATGTTCTTGATTTTCCAGAGAACCAGCTCCTAGTTCTGTGGTAGTTTTGTTTGTACTGTTTTCTTTTTTTCTAACTGATTGATTTCAGCCCTGGTTTTAGTTATTTCCTGATCTCTGCTCATTTTGGTGTGCTTGCTTCTTTTTTCTAGAGCTTTCAGGTATACTTTTAAACTGCTAGTATGAGAACTTTGTAAATTCTTTATGGGAGCACTTAGTGCTATGAACTTTCCTCTCAGCACTGCTTTCATTTTGTCCCATATTTTGGGGTATGTTGTGCCTTCATTTTCATTGAATTCTAGAAAGTCCTTTTAATTTTTTGCCCTGAGTCAGAGACCATGGAATAGAGAGTTCTTCAATTTCCATAAGTATAAGCTTTCCACTGTTTCTGCTGTTGCTCATGTCCAGATTTAATCCATGGTTGTCTGATAAGATACAAGGCATTATTTCAATTCTCTTGTAACTGTTGGGGCTTGCTCTGTGTCTGTCCATATGGTCAAGTTTGGAGAAGGTCCCGAGAAGAAGGTATATTCTTTTGTGTTTGGATGAAATATTCTATAGATGTCTGTTAGGTCAATTTAATTTATAATATCTGTTAGTTTCAATATTTGTTTAGTTTTTGTCTGGATGGGCTGTCAATTGGTGACAGTGGGGTATTTAAGTCTCCCACTATTAATGTGTGTGGTTTGATGTGCAACCTTAAGCTTTAGCAATATTTCTTTTACAAGTGTTGGTTTCCCTATGTTTGGGACATAGATATTCAGAATTGAGACATCATCTTGTTAGACTTTTTTTTTCCTATGTTGTGTATGAAGTATCCTTCCCTGTCTCTTTTGATTAATTTTTATTGAAAGTCTATTTTATTAGATATTAGAATAATTATTCCAACTTGTGTTTGGGGTATGTTTGCTTGGTATACTTTTTAAAGCCCTTTACTCTGACGTAATGTATATCTTTATTGCTAAGGTGTGTTTCTTGTACACAGTAGAATGATGGATCCAGTATTCACATACATATTATTATCCTGTATCTCTTCATTGGGGAAGTTAGTCTACAGATGTTGAAAGATATCAATGACCAGTGTTTATTTCCTGTTATTTTAATGTTGGGAGTGTTTGTGTGTGTGTGTGTGTGTGTGTGTGTGTGTGTGTGTGTGTGTACTGTGTACTTCCCTTGGTTTTGTGGGTATGGAATTACTTATTTCTTGTGTTTTCTTGGATGTAGTTATCCTCCTTGGTTTAGAGGTTACCCTCTAGTATTAACTGTTTGGATGGATTTGTCGATAAATATTGTTTGAATTTGGATTTGTCTTGAAATATCTTGTTTTCATCATCTATTTTGACTGATTTTGGGGGTGAGGGTTATCTGTCTAGGCCCTTCTAGATTATACAGTCTCTGTTGAGAAGTGGAGTTTGTAATTCTGATAGATCTGCCTTTGTATGTTACCTGCCCCATTTTCCTTGCTGCTTTTAATATTCTTTCTTTGCACTGTAGATTTTGTGCTTTGATTATTATGTGGAAGGAGGATTTTCTTTACTGGTTCCGTATAATTGTTGTTCTTTACGATGCTTGCATGCTTATAGGCATTGCTTTCTTTAGGCTGGGAAAGATTTCTTTTAGGATTCTGTTGAGAATATTTTCTGGGCCTTAGAGCTGGGACTCTTCACATTCTTCTATTCCTGTCATTCGTATCTTAGGTCTTTTCATCATGTCACCGATTTCCTTGCTGTTTTGTGTCAGGAATTTTATAGATTGAACATTTACTTTGACTGATTAGCAATTTCTTCCATTGTATCTTCTATGCCTGAGATTCTCTCTTCCATCTCTTGTATTGTGTTGGTGATGCTTTTATTTGTTGTTGTTCCTGCTCTCTTCCCCAGGTTTCTATCTCTATGATTCCCTCCCTTTGTGTTTAGTTTATTGCTCCTATTTTCACTTTCAGGTCTTGCAGGTCTTGATTTATTCCATTGCCAGTTAAATTATATTTTCCTGTATAACTTTAAGAAATTTGTTTGTTTCCTCTTTAAAGATTTCAACCTTTTTAGTCTATTTTCATGTATTTCATTTTATTTATTTATTTTATATTTTATTTACATTTCAGATGACATCCCCTTTTCCCATTTCTCTACCTAGAAAACCACTATTCCATGCCCTCTTTTCCTTTTTGCTTTTACACAGTTTTTACATGTTAATCAAAGCCTTTATAAGTTTGGTAATGCTCAAACAGAAGTGTAACCCAATACCCAACCTAGATATATCAACTATGTATGACTGGTGGGGACATGTGAACATCTGCCTCCATGACCCCCTCTTTCTCTCTCATCACCTAGCTTCACCATTCCTGTTAAAATAATACTTTTCTCTCAAAATGCAATGAAAGCATAGTTATTCCTAATTGTACCGTTGAGGTACAAGATAGTCCTAATACCCAGGCCATCATTTTGGTGACTAACAAGGACCACTGTCATCTGTCCTAAATAAAGCACTTAGTTTTGAACCTGGCTTTTTTTCTTGGTTTTAGGATGAATGTCAGCTGAAAATCATCCACTCAGATCTGTTCTCTCAAAGTAAATAGCCAGGATTGGCTAAGAGTCTATAGGTCTTAACCCCTTCAGAAATACAGAATGACTGAGTTAACTGAAATTATGGGAAGCACTAAGCATAGTTTCTAAAACATAGCCAATTTATACAGACCCCTGAACACATGGAAAGCCCATATACTACCAAACATTGGAGCATCAAATCTTCAGCCTTCTGGCCCAGAATCATCTGACAGACATTAGTCATGCCGAATTATTAAGGGCTGATTACTCTGTCTAGGCAGATATAATCAGTCGACTATTCTGCAAGTGTGTCATTTTCTGGACAGTAATTTGTCTGTAGATGGAAAGAGGCAATTCTTGCCTAGTGGCTGTCTCACCACCACTGGAGTAACTCCAAGGATGCTCAATTTCTTCTTAGAATCCATGACAGGAAGCTGTCAGGAGCAGACAGGTCTCTAATAAAAATGAACATTAATATATAAATATTTGTAACATTAATTCTTTGAACTTCTGAAAATGAAATATCCATGTAAGGTAACCTGGACTGTTGTCTGTTAACTCCTCACAGCTATTTCTAAATACAATATGGAAAACACCCTAACAATAAACCCAAAGCCATGAATTTGCTATATTCCCTTAACTCTTAGGCTTACAGTCCCAAATCAGTTAAAAATGTTAAAGAAAGACTGGGTCTAGGCCTTGTATTCCTAAATGTGTCATTCAGGCACAATGCCAATGAGAGTATCAATATTCATCTCACTTTTATATCAAAAAGAAGCTCATACCAATGAAACCCTTAAATTTGAAATCAAAGTAAATTTTGTACCATTTAAGAAATTATAACTTCATCCTGATATTAATTATACAGATTTCTACCAATAGGTTATGGTTATGCAATAAGTCCTAGCTAATCTTCCCTGTTCCAAAAAAAAAAACACTACTTTTCCCTAGAAAGACAGACCAATATTAACCACCTTAGTCTCCAAGCCCAGGGAATAAGGGTTGTGACTCTTCTTTAAATTCTTGAAGCTGATTATGGGTATTGAAATATTAGAAGAGGGGTGGGGGGAAGAGTAAATTGATAAGCCTCTGTTGCTGTGTCTTCACTGCATCCAGATGGAATTCCAGGACATCCGAGGTTTGGGCAGGTTTGCTCAGTATGCTTGATTAGTAGATTTGCTAAGGCTGTGTATTCTGCAATGTACAATTCTCAGAACAAGTTTTAGTATCAAGAAAAAAATTTTTTCCTAGAGGGTTGATATTTTTTTAAAGATGTTGGTTCTAGCTACTTTTTTCCCTTTTTAAAATTGGTTGTAATATTTACATTTCAAATTTTATCCCCTTATCCCATTCCCCCCCCACCACCTAGGAACCCCTTATTACAACCCCCCTCCTTGTACTTCTATGAGGGTTTGATTTTATAGTTTCTATGATGCTGATTCCATTAACAACTGCCTCTTAAATTTTTAAATTCTTCCTTTTGTGGTATTAAATATCCTATTTTTCTTTTTTTCTTTTTTTTCTCCTTTTTTTCATCTCTTTTTTAAAAAAATGTGTATTATATTTACCTTTCAGATTTTATCCCCTGACGCCATTTCCTCCCATGACCCAGAAACCTCCTATCCCATACACCCTCCTCATGCTTCTATGAGGCAGTGCCTGCACCTACCCCCTACTACCCTCTCTACACACTCACATTCCTCCCATCTGTGTTCGTTGTCTATGGGACCAAGAAACTCCTCTCCCACTTATGCCCCAAAAGGCCTTTCTCCTCTACATATACTGCTACTCCAAGATATTTTATATTATTTGTAAGTATTGTGAAGGGTGTCATTTCCCTAATTTCTTTCTCAGCCTGTTTATCTTTTGAGGATAGGATGGCTACTGATTTATTTGAGTTGATTTTATATCCAGCCACTTTACTGAAGTTGTTTATCAGGTTTAGGAGTTCTCTGATGGAAGTTTTAGGATCACTAAAGTATATTATCTTATCATCTGCAAATAGTGAAATTCTGGTTTCTTCCTTTCCTATTTGTATCCCTTTGACTTCCTTTTGTTGTCTAATCGCTCTAGCAAGGATTTCTAGTACTATATTGAATAGGTAGGGTGAGAGTGGTCAGCCTTGTCTAGTCCCTGATCTTAGTGGGATTGCTTCAAGTTTTGCTCCATTTAGTTTGATGTTGGCTACTTGCTTGCTGTATATTGCTTTTACTATGTTTAGGTATGGACCTTGAATTACTAATCTTTCCAAGACTTTTAACATGAAGGGATGTTGAATTTTGTCAAATGCTTTCTCAGCATCTAGTGAGAGATGATCATGTGGTTTTTGTCTTTGAGTTTATTTATGTAGTAGATTACATTGATGGATTTCCAAATATTGAACCATCCCTGCATTCCTGGGATAAAGCCTACTGGATCATGATGGATGATTTCTTTGATATGTTCTTGGATTCGGTTTAGGTATGAGCATAATTGTAGCTTTATAGAACAAATTGGGTATTGTTACTTCTGTTTCTATTCTGTTTAATACTTTGAAGAGGATTGGTATTAGGTCTTCTTGGAAGGTCTTATAGAATTCTGCACTAAAACCATCTGGCTCCGGACTTTTTGGTGGAGAGATTTTTCATGACTGCTTCTATTTCTTTAGGGGTTATATGACTGTTTAGATCTTTTATCTGCTCCTCATTTAACTTTGGTACCTGGTATCTATCTAGAAAATTGTCCATTTCATGCAGATTTTCCAATTTTGTTGAGTATAGGCCTTTGTAATAGAATCTGATGATTTTTTAAATTTCCTCTGTTTCTGTTATTATGTCTCCTTTTTCAGTTCTGATTTTATTAATTTGAGTACTGTCTCTGTGCCATTTGGTTAGTCTGGTTAAGGGTTTTTCTATCTTGTTGATTTTCTCAAAGAAACAGCTCCTCGTTTTGTTGATATTTTGTATAGTTCTTTCTGTTTGAACTTGGTTGATTTCAGCCTTGAGTTAGATTATTTCCTGCCATCTACTCCTCTTGTGTATATTACCTTCTTTTTGTTCTAACTCTTTCAGGTGTGCTGTCAAGTTGTTAGTATAAGCTCTTTCCATTTACATTTGTGGGCACTTAGAGCTATGAGTTTTCCTCTTAGTACTGCTTTTATGGAGTCCCATAAATTTTGTTATGATGTGTCCTCATTTTCATTTAAATCTAAAATGTCTTTAGTTTCGTTCTTTATTTCTTCCTTGACCAAGTTATCATGCAGTAGAGCATTGTTCAGTTTCCACATGTATGTGGGCTTTTCATTGTTTTTGTCTATATCAAAGTCAAGTGTTAATCCATGGTGGTCTGCTAGGGTACAAGGGATTATTTCAATCTTTTTATATCTGTTGAGGCCTGTTTTGTGACCAATTATATGGTCTATTTTGGAGAAGGTACCATGATGTGTTGAGAAAAAGGTATATTCTTTTGTTTTAGGATGAAATGTTCTATAGATGTCATTTAAGTCCTATTGGTTCATAACTTCTGTTAGTTTCATTGTGTCTTGGTTTAGTTTCTGTTTCCATGATCTGTACATACCTGAGAGTGGGGTGTTGAAATCTCCCGCTATTATTGTGTGAGGTGCAATGTATGCTTTAAGCTTTAGTAAACTTTCTTTTATGTATGTGGGTGCCTTTGCCTTTGGGGCATAGATGTTCAGAATTGCGAGTTCCTCTTGGTACATTTTTCCTTTGATGAATATGGAGTGTCCATCTTTACCTTTTTTGATTACTTTTGGTTGAAAAACGATTTTATTCGATATTAGAATCGCTATTCCAGCTTGTTTCTTGGGGCCATTTGCTTGGAAGATTGTTTTCCATCCTTTTACTCTGAGGTAGTATCTGTATTTTTCACAAAGGTGTGTTTCCTGTATGCAGCACAGTGTTGGGTCCTGTTCATGTATCCAAAGTGATAGACTATGTCTTTTTATTAGAGAATTGAGTCCATTGATATTAAGAGATATTAAGGAAAAAAAATGACTGTTTTCCCTGTTATTTTTGTTATTGGCAGTGGAGATATATTTTTATAGCTACCTTCTTTTAGGGTTGTTGGAAGATTACTTTCTTGCTTTTTCTAGGTTGTAGTTTCCCTCCTTGTGTTGGAATTTTTCATCAATTATCCTTTGAAGTGCTGGATTTGTGGTAAGATATTATGTAAACTTGGTTTTGTCATGGAATAATTTGGTTTTTCCATCAATATTGATTGAGAGTTTTGCTGGGTATAGTAGTCTGGGCTGGCATTTGTTTTCTCTTAGGATCTGTATGATATCAGTCCAGGATCTTCTGGCTTTTATAGTCTCTGGTGAGATGTCTGGTGTAATTCGTATAGGTCTGCCTTTATATGTTACTTTACCTTTTTCCCTTACTGCTTTTAGTATTTTTCTTTGTTTTGTACATTTGATGTTTTGATTATTATGTGGCAGGAAGTATTTCTTTTCTCATCTAAAGTATTTGGAGTTCTGTAGGCTTCGTGTATATTTATGGACATCACTTTCTTTAGGTTACGGAAGTTTTCCTCTACAATTTTGTTGAAGATTGTTATTGGCCTTTAAGTTCGGAATATTCACTCTCATCTATACCTATTATCCTTAGGTTTGGCCTTCTCATTGTCCTGGATTTCCTGGATGTTTTGGGTTACTAGCTTTTTGTATTTTGCATTCTCTTTGACAGTTGTGTCAATGTTTTTCATGGTATCTTCTGAACATAAGATTATCTATTCTATTTCTTGTATTCTGTTGGTGATACTTGTGTCTATGGCTCCTGATGTTTTCCTAGGTTGTCTATCTCCAGGGTAGTCTCTCTTTGTGGTTTCTTTATTGTTTCTACTTCCATTTTTAGATCTTGGATGGTTTTGTTTAATTCCTTCTCCTGTTTGGTTGTGTTTTCTTGCAATTGATTAAAGGGTTTTTGTGTTTCCTCTTTAAGGGCTTCAATCTGTCTACCAGTGTTCTCCTTAAATTCTTTGAGAGTGATATTTATGTCCTCCTTAAAGTCCTCTATAATTGTGATGAGAAGTGATTTTAATTCTGAATCCTGCTTTTCTGGTGTGATGGGGTATTCAGGGCTTGCTATGATGGGAAACTGGGTTCTAATGATGTCATGTAACTTTGGGTTCTGTTGCTAACATTCTTGTGCTTGCCTTTCACCATCTGGTTAACTCTAGTGCTGCCTGTACTCACTGTCTCTGACTGAAGCCTGCCTTTCCAGTTATCTTGCTTGTGTGTGATCTCCTCGGGGTTCAGATGTCTCTGTGATCTTCTTCTCCAGCTGCTCTGAATACAGTGGTACCTCTAGGATTCCTCAGGATATCGTGCCTTTAAGGTAGCAGACCAACTAGGTGTCTGCTGTTCTAGGTACAGTGTCACCTCCAGGATGACTCAGGATCAGGTGTCCACTGCTCCAAGTGCATTGTCTCCTCTAGGATGTCTCAGGATATGTTGTCTGTCACTCTGAGTTCAGCTCTTCCTCTGCCACTCTGGGTTCAGTGGGCACTTCATAACTCTAGGTTGAATGGACACTCTATGTTGACTCGGGAAAAGTCCTGTGTTCACACAGGAGTGGACCAGGCATGGGTCTGCACCAAGCCTCAGACCCAGGAGAATGGTGGAAGGGGGTGCAACTCTGCAGGGGCAGGGTTTGGGTTTCTGATGGATTCTGAGTGCTCTGTGCACCTGGATATGGATCTAGGGCAGTGCTTAAGTCTTCTTACCTACCACTCTGGGTTCAGTGGAGGCTCTATGATGTCTCGGGAGGGGTTCGGGGTCCACACAAGAGTGGACCTTGGACAGGTCTGCACCAGGCCTCAGATCCAGGAGAGGAGCAGAAGGGGGATAAACCTTGCTTTTAAGACAGGATAGTAATTAACATACAAAAATCCTATCCCAATTTAAAAGTATCTTTAGAGACATGTCATCTCCCTGTTTGGCCCATACTACACAAACAGGCATGCCCTTAACCAAGATAGCGGTAAAGCCATAAAGATGTTCCTCCCCTCCAACAAAGACTGTTGCCAGGCACATGGCTGTCCAAAGATGGTGGTGAAGACATATGACATCTGCCCTCTCCAACCCTAGCCAAGATGGCCATGAGCCATGCAGCTGTGTAAAGATGGCAGCATGCCATAAGTTCCTTATATTCCAAAATAGAATCCTGCCACATGGTTCCCATAAGATTCTCTATGCATAAACTTTGAATCATCAACTCCATGTTACAAGCTTTAAATTAATCTTTTGTTACACATATTTCAGATTTTTAACCACATCCAGTAAATCAATAAGCTAATGGTTTTTTTAACCATTTTGTTTTGTTTGTTTTGTTTTGTCACACTTTCTGACCCTGGACATAGAGACTTTAAAAGCATACCTGGGTCTGAAAAGGACTGAGCCAAACCTGATACCAAAGCCAGCTTTTTTTTAAACTAGAAAAGCATAAAACAATTTAATATTATCCATATCCATATTGGAGAGCCATAGTAAGTGGCTATAGGTTGTGCACAAACCCACCATATCCAATGACCCCAAAGCTCCTTTAGTTTCAGGAGTGACATTTGGAGCACCATATCAGTCCTGTCATTTGTCTATCGAGTCACCCAAAGTCAGAGCAATAGGTCCATCCACAAGACAAGACAGAGAGTCAAAATGGCAATGGATTGAAAACACAGATCTAACAACAACAGAAAATATGAGACAAAGATATTTAACAATTGGAGTCCTCTGCTTCAGGGGTTCACCAGTCTGACCCAGAGAAATTTTCTTATAATCTTCTTGTACAATCCAGACACTAGGAACTATTAGGCTTAGACTCTCTGAGACCTCCTTAGCTCCCAAATCCACACTGAGACTGTCCAAACCATCAGCCTGCCTGACTGCAAGTGTCATGGGATACCCCTATATTTCCTTAGCTCTGTTGTGTAGCCTAGGCATTGGAATCCTACTGATTGTCAAGGTGCCAGGCTTCTCAGAGGACAAGACTTTGGACTTTAGCTACCAGACTCACAAGGGTGTTCTTCTCATGGTTCCAGTGTCAGAAGAGAGAATTTGGTGGCTCTGGTTGAACTCCCCAAGTTAATCAGAATTAACCAGTGGGCCACAGGGAGTCTCCCTTTGTCCTGGAGAAAGGACTGGTGGACCTCATCATTGTCTCTATGTCCCCATATAAGATCCTGCTATAACCAGAATCCAGAAACCAGGCAGAAAACTGTCACAGGAAGCTAACTCATAAAGGTTTCAGTGTATCTATGAGTGTGACCCTAGCTAAGACCCCTAGCAATGTGGTTATGGAACCTGAACTGAGCATCTCCTACAACCAGGCAAGATTTCCAATGGAGAGAGAGGGACACAAACTAAACCACAAAACATTCAACTTAAAGTTTGTCCTGACTACAAAATGTGTACAGGAATAAAATGGAGCAGACACTGAAAGATTGGCCAAACAATGACTGACCCAACTTAATATTCCATGAGAGGGAGCACACCCTTAACACTATTAATGATATTCTGCTATACTTGAAGACAGAAACCTAGCATAACTTATCACAGAGGCTTCACCCAGAAACTGATGCAAACACATGCAGAGACTCACAGTCAAACATTAGGTGGAGCCCAGGCAGTCCTGTGTAAGAAGGGAAAGAAGTATTGAGGAGCAAGAGTGATCAAGGACAGCAAAAGAAAATCTACAGAATCAACTAACCTGGACCAGAAGGTCTCATAGACTCTGCACTGGCATTCAGAAAGCATGCGTGGGAGGAATAACTTAGGGCCTCTGCACATATGTAATAGTTGTGCAGCTGGGTCTTCATGTGGGTCTCCAAACAGCAGGAGCAGGGGTTGTCTCTGATTACATTGGCTGCCTTTGGATGCCTTTTCCTCAACTGGGCTGCCTTGTCTAGCTTCAAAAGAAAATATACCTAGTCTCAGTACAACTTGATAGGCCATGGCTGGTTGATATCTATACAAAGGCCCCCTATTTTCAGATGAGAAAGGAGGAATATGGGGAAGGAAAGTAGGGAGACGAAACTGCCATTGGATGTGAAGGAAAAATAACACACACACATACATACATATACATGCAAATACATACATACTCATATATATACATACATATTTACACACATATATATGTATACATACACACACATATATATATACACACATATATATATACATATATATATATATATATATACACACACACACACCCTGGAAACATGTTTTGTAAGAGCTATTTAAGGATTTAAGAACAAATCCATATAGCCACCAAATTTTCTCATGTGATGTTGTTATTTTTCAAGAAGTACAATTCTCAGCATTCCAAAATTTACCTGGTCCTTGGGTGAGTGGAGCTTACAGGTTAACTTAGAGTTTTACCCAATATGTCTGGTAAGAACTTAAATGAATCTTGAAATTCAAAGTATACCTTGAAAAGGAAACAAGCTTGAAGGGATAATACCAACACTTAAACACCTGATGCAAAGAAAAACAGCAGCAAGTAAGTATAAATTGACAGAAACTAAATACGAAGCAAGAGGAATTTCTGGGAACATTCAGTGCATACATATATCATCACTATACAAAAGAACAGTAACCAAATCAGTACATTTATGTTCTCCTTTCCAAAGCTAAATAAATACTAACTTAACTCAGTAAAATCTAGTGTGCCTTATGACTAAGCTGACCGCCCTCAGCTCTGTCTTCACAGAGGTACAAATTCTGTGTGTAAATATGGAAGACATTTATTGCCAGTCATGAGTACTAAAATCAAAGAACATTCTGTTACTTAAACAGTGTACTTAATTATTAGAATCTGAAGAGGAACTCATTAACCTGCTAACATCCTCCTCTTTAGGGACATCAGGGAAAGTCAAGTCAGAAAACACACACTCCACAAATGCATAGCAAGTAACAAGAACACTGTTCTGTTTCTTGTAATTAGCATGATTCAGTTTAATATTTATATTCTACTTAGAAAAAGCAATGCAGAAACTTTAAGTTCTTGATCACAGATAAAGGAAAACAACTAGAGGTTCAGGAATCCAGGCCAGCCTGTGCTGCAGAGAAAGAACACTGTCTTTACAAATGAAATCCCAGTGAGGCCTGGAGAGGTAGCTTCGTGGCTAAGAGCTCTGATTGCTCTTGCACAAACCTCAGGCTCTTTCTCAGTACCTATGACATGTTGTGCAATCATTGGGAACCCCAGTTCTAGAGGATTCAACACCCTCTTCTCCATGGATACCAGATGGATATGTGACGCACATACATACATGCAGGCAGAACATGAATATATGTGAAATAAAAATAATCTGAAAGATTAAATAAGAATCTAAATCCTCACACTCTTTAATCTACTTTCTCTGCCATATGAAAGTTACAAAATCTAAAGTACAGAGCTCAGCACAACACCGATTCTCACCTGTAAGAAGTCACATGGTGAGGATTGTTCCCTTCACAGTTATTCCTGTAGGATAGTAAAGAATATGGACCCACAAGTACCATTACTTCTTTTTGATATAATTAAGGTGGCTACCTACTAATGAAGGGATGGCTTGACTATATTGCAGCTAGAGGAATTTAGTCTATCACATTATTTCATCTTCTTAAAAATTAAATAATAAAATATCAATGGGGACTGGCAAGATGACTCAGTGAATAAAGATGTTCGTTTTTACTACTAAGCCTGAGGGTCTGAGTTCCATCTATTAAATGTGTTTGGTGGAAGGAAAGAACTGACACCTGGAATTTTCCCTCGGACCTCTGTGAGTACGTGGGCAGGCAAGTGAGCACACATAGGCAGAAACACATAGGCAGGCAGACACACATGTATGGACACACACACAACCAAAAGAAAAATAATAATACAAGCTTCTCCTAATTCAGTGATGAAAATTACTCCTGTGCTTCCTTCCTCAACTTGAACACAAAAAAGGTATGTTTTCTCAGCAATTAGAAATAGGAAGCTTCTCACTCGGCATTTTAAACTAAAAGGAAAAAATACATCTATTTTACAGAGTTATTCACTATAATTTTTTTCTGTCCTATTATTTACTTTTGTTGAAATGTAAATTAAAAGAAATAGTAATGGGGACAGATGAGCTGGCTTAGTTTTAACGGTACTTTCTGTCCATCCTGATAATATGAAACCAATGCCAAGAACCACAAAGTATGAGGAGAAAAATCTCAAAAGCTATCTTCTAAACTTCATACATATGAATGGTCTGCACATGTGTGCACAAATGGTCTCTCTCTCTCTCTCTCTCTCTCTCTCTCTCTCTCTCTCCACTTACAAAATGAATAAAATCATATAATAATACAGATTTCTTCTAATTAAATAATGAAAGATATTCTTATGAATCATAGTGTTGAATTAATTCTAGGGGAAAAAAGCAGGCAGCATGACTTTCAAGGTCTCTGCCATTGGCAATCTTCATAAATGGTCATGCCTGATTTCAAAGCTATTTCATTCAACCTGAAAAAAATGTAAATATTTATTCAGGTCTTCCAATTTTGAAAAAATAAAGGGGCTCAATTTCTTGAAACCTTACTTTTAACCAAGTCTATGTCCAGGACTCCTCGTTCTGCAAGCTGCAACTGTCCTCCACTATGAGCACTCCCTTTTTCATATCTGGAAGTCTACACAATCCAATGCTGTTTTGTTTCTTTAGTTAAATTACAAAGTCTTTGCACATGGCTTTATAGAACTACCAACTGCATCACTACTTATAAGCACAGTGTGAATTTACAGGGTAATTTTAGGAACAGAAAATCAAGATAACAAATATGAAACATCATTTGATTTCTCTAGCTACAAAAATAGTTTATACAAGTGATATGAAATGAAAGCTTTTGTTTCTTCAACACAGACTTGAAAGCTATTTGTGACAAGGCATTACTTTCAGCAAAAGTCTCTCCAATCAGGTCCAGACCATGAGGTTCCTTTATACATTGATAAGATATTCAAAACAGCATGTGCACCTCTCTGGGACCTATAGACAGGAGGATTGAGAGTGCAAGGGAATCCTCAATTATATAGCAAGTTCAAAGCCAACTGGGACTACATGAGACTCATTCTTAAATCATTAATCAAAACAAAAATACCTGAAATATGTTAATGTATGAAAGGAACTTCTATCAAAAGTCTCCAAGTTTCACATATTGCTAGATAGTGATATGCATTTTGAACAAATCTACTCCCTGTTGTCTGTTTTATTTAGTTTTGTTTTTGGTGAGTGGTATAGGAAACAAAATGCAGGACTTTACAAACACTCTACAAACACTTTTCCAACTAAACTACATACTCAATCAGGTCTGTTTATGAGAGATAAACACATAGAGAGAATTAGTGCTATCTTAATTAACTTTCAAATTTTACACATCAACTGATGAATCTTGAAAGTATACACCTTTATATCTATATGCCTCTCATATAAATCTATCAAGTCTATAGTTGCCTCTATTGCTAACCCAGGAGTAGAGACATAAGTAAAGATTCTAGATGCTGTGTGTGCCCTATATAGCTTGGTGAAAAAAATCTTAGAAAAAGGGTCTTATCTTGTAAGACTAACAATGACCATCAGGTACAAAATCTCTCTCTCTCTCTCTCTCTCTCTCTCTCTCTCTCTCTCTCTCTCTGTCTCTCTCTTTCCTTTTCCTTTCCCCCTCTCTGTTTCCCTCTGTTTCCCTCCCCCTCCACTTTTCTTCTCCCCATCTCTCTTTCCCTCTCTCTATACCCTCCCTCCCTCTCTAGCCCTCCCCTTTCCCCTCTTCTTCTCTCTCTCTCTCTCTCTCTCTCTCTCTCTCCCTCTCTCTCTCTCTTTCTCTCTCTCTGCTGTGATTGTATGTGTGTGTGTGTGTCTGTCTGTGTGTGTGTGTTTGTGTGTACATATTCCCATGGTTAGAACCAACTCAAAACAGCTCTCTTTCTCAAGATTTTACTTAGCATTATTTGAAAGAGGTCATTTTTAGTATAATCACTAAAGATAATATGATTTAAAAAATGGATTTGATAACTAAAAGTGTTGGGGTTCAAAAAACCAAAACAACCTGAATAGTCACAAGAATCCAGCAAAGCAAGATCTTTATTTGGATTAGGTAGCAAAAATTGACCAGTCAGGGACAACAGCACAGAGTCAGGTGCTGGGCCTTTGACCATTCATCTTAATAAGTATACAGATGGCAAATATTCATTGTACTCAGGCCCCTACTGATCCATAAGGGACACAGAACAGATTCAGGAGCTGACCTGTGACTCTGAAGAGAGATTGTACATTATTTTTAAAGGATGAGATCACAAAGCTAGGGGGAGTGGGTGGGCTGTAGCATTGTCCAATCATATTTTGACACAAGGAGTTGAACAAGGATGTAAGCATTGGTGACTGACCCTTATCTGCATCACATGCTTTTCAGATCCTTGATTAATAGTATTAGTGGTCCTTCTAGTGGACTTTTGGTCCTTCTGGTGAACATTTGGTCCAGTAAAAAAAGAAATGGAATTACTACCTGTAGTCACTTAAGTCATAACAGGCAATACTTTTATAACTTGGGTGTCTTAGTTTAGATAGCAGGCCACTTCCCTCTTCACATTCTTTACTAGTTGACAGCCAAACATGAAACACCTAAAGAAGCAGAATAGGAGTTGGTGCAAGAGCTTGGAAGCATGAACTCATTTTTGACCCTGTCAGCAAGATGGAGATTTTTCCTGAGATGACTCGACTCAGGCACTTTTTCAGGAACAACCAAAAACATAGAAAGTCTTTTGGGATTGGGCTTAGGATGTAGGTCAGTTGGCAGAATGATTACCTAGTATGCACAAAGACTGGGGTTCTATTTTTCGGACCACATAAACCAAAAGTGGCATACATGCCTATAATAATCCAAACACCTGGGAGGTAGAGGCAACAGGACCAGGAAAAAGCTCAAGATTATCCTAAGATCTTTGGAGACAAGAAGAAACCCTGTCTCAAAAATGCCCTAAAGTCAACACAATGACTCTGTGGGTAAAGGCACTTATAGCCAACACTAATCAGTTCAATCCCTGAAACCCACAGAGTGGAAAAAGGGAATCAACTGTCAAATTATCCTGTGACCTCCAAAAGCACACCTTGATATGCGTGTATGTGTTCATGTGCACACACATAAATACACACACATTAATAAATACAAATTTGAAATTTCTTATGGACTCTATAAAAGAATCTACTAAAAGTAAAAATGGAAGACAATCATAGAGTATATAACCAATGCCTAGAAACCTGCTATAGGCCTTTCTCTAGGAAGATTGCAGTTTGTATTTGACTGTGGGGATTGCAGCATGAGATAATAGAGAAGAAAAAAAATATTCTACATGCTTCTCCTTATCACCAGAAATGTTAAATTAAATCTCCCTTGAAGATGGGGAGATCCAAGGGTCTGGTTCATAATCCCTCCTCCCATTAATGATTTTTCAGAGAGAAATCTATGGATTTTTCAAAGACCTTCAACTCTTCCATGCATCTTAAAAATTTCTGGAAACAACAGTAGAGGCAGAGAAATTTCTCATCAACAAATCTCTCACCTTAACTATAAAAATTCACTGAAAAGACATGAGACAGCTGCCCGTCCTTTATAAGAGTTGCCTTTTCTGGTTTCTCTATTGCATTTTGTTCTTCTATGTACAATAGTAGTGCATAATTTAACTGCATGATTTAATTATTTGCCAAAGTTCAAAAGTGCAAAATTTTATGTATGAATAATTACTGACACAGGCAAGCAGTGGTTATTTCAGAATAAACATCCAGGAGCTAATTGTGCTTCCAATTACTTTATTGAAGGTGTAGCAAATTCTGAATTTGTTTTATATTCAAAACAGATTTTATCCTTTTAAATTAAAAAATAATTTGAAATTTAAAAAAAGTAAATATAAGATTTTATAAGCCATGGGGAATAATATCTAATTAAAATGTCAGTGTACCATTTGGAGCAGATGAGATGGAGCATTGGATTTTTGTTACAGCTGACAGATTGTATAAGATTGACAAAAACAGTGAAAGAAGATATGGGAATTTTTTATTGTTTTTCCAGAAAACACTTCAAGGCCAACTTTGAATTTCTCCTTTCTCATATCAAATCTTCTATTACTTCCATGTAAGAAGGCTGTATAAATACAGAAGCCTACATCTGATATACTGGATCTGAGTACTTCACACAGAAATATTGTGAAGATACTATTAAACAGTGACACCACATTTCTAGATAATGTCACCTGAAAGATTGCAGTTCTATTTGTAAAAACACGCAGGAAAATTGAGGGTTTTAAGTTTTTCTTCAATACAGAATACAGCTAAAAAGCCAGTCAGGTATCTGTAGTTTAGGCTAAAAATAAGTAGCCATAATCATAGAAATATATATTAGGTAAAGAGAAGAGGAGAGGAGAGGAGAGGAAAGAAGAGGAGAGGAGAGGAGAGGAGAGGAGAGGAGAGGAGAGGAGAGGAGAGGAGAGGAGATGGAGGAGGAGATTAGAGGAGAGAGGAGATTAGAGGAGATGAGAGGAGAGGAGAGGAAGAGAGAAGGAGATTAGAGGGAGAGGAAATTAGAGGAGAGGAGAGGAGAGAGGAGAGGAGATTAGAGGAGAGGAGAGGAGAGGAGAGGAGAGCGAGGAGAGGAGAGGATGAGGAGAGAGAGAGGAGAGGAGAGGAGAATGAGAGGAGAGGAGAGGCGAAAAAGAGGAAAAGAAGAGGAGACGAGGAGGAAGGATAGAGAAAAAGAGGACGAGAGAGATAGAGAGAAGAGAGCCAGACAGAAGACAGACAGACAGACAGACAGACAGACAGAGAAAGAGAGATCACCTATGGTATAAAGAATTTAGATAAAACTAAGTTCCAAGAACTAATCCCTTTAATGTAGAGAGGAATAGTCAGCAAGCAAGAGTAACGAGGAGAAGGTTATTAGCCAGAGGAGGCAAAAGGAAAATGGTTAGCAAATGAAACAGCATCACCATGAGCCAAAGAACATGGGAGTAAATGGGGGATTTGACAACCTACTGATTTTTATTTTCTTTGGTAAGAGCTGGTTTCATAAAGTGGTAGGCATGGAGGCTGCACATGTGTGTGTTAAAGAGTATTGTGAGCAGGGAGAGAGAGAGAAATGAATGAAAACAAGGGCTCATAAATTGAGTAGAGAACTGTCTTGCTAGAGGAGAGCAC
>NW_023045017.1:0-97236 GCF_011762505.2 Arvicanthis niloticus | reverse complement strand
AAAGCAGTCAGTAGTCCTATAGCCTCATAGTACAGAGACCAGACTTTATTGTTTTTGAATTCATTTAAATGTTAAGTTCCATTTCTTGGAGGCGGTGTCTTTTTCCGACATGAAGTACTTTTATGTTATTTTTTTATGAATCAAAACCTGTAGCAAGGGAACAAGAACAATGTGAATATGATTCTCCAGGTGTTACTGAATGCTTCGAAACTTAAATAGAACGGCCTCGTTTGGGCGCAACATACTGGGCAAGGACAGGGACCTCGGTATATTCATCCAGGAGAACAGGTACAGGATAGTCTGAGTGAAATGTAAGACGGGGTGTATGGTAATCCGTATTTTTACAATAAGCCTGTTGGTTTCTATATGGTGGTGACTGTTATCGATGACGTGCGGGTCAACCCACCATGGAATTTTTGGAAATGGACAATTCTCAGCATTCACGCAATGAGACACATAGGGAGAGATAGATTGGGAAGAAGGGTGGAATGCCATCACCTTTTCCCTTTTTCCTGCTAGAGTGCCGATCTGGAGTACCTATAATTAGAATGGAGATCTTCACACAGAAAGCCTAGATAAGACAGCCTCAAAGTGAGAGACTTCAAAATCTAAGCCTTGAAATTAGTGGCTTCAATTCTTCAGTTCAGAGTCTCCGCATAGGTGTTTGTAGAGAGACTTTGATTGACCATCAGCATGAGTAATTCCCAGTTTCATGTCTGTTCTTTAAAATTTTGAATGAAGGCACGGGCTATGAAAACCCAGGATGTAGATGTTAAGATTTCTGTTAATGCTTGTGAAGAGCTAATAATATATAAAATGTGGGTCAGGTTTAGGTGAGCATGGAGAATTTCTCATGAGCCATCATCTTGACTTATGTCACTTGCTCCAAAATTATTCTTTATAGATGTGGGAGGATTCTATTGATTGTGCCCCTCCACCTTCTGCATATTCATCAAGATCATTCCAAGAAATGACTGGATCACATCAAACATTGGCAGCTCCATTCAAGCATCATTACTGTCAAGGCAAGCATCATTAGTGTCATGTCCAGATCCTTTACCATCAATGTTCAGCAATCTGCACCATCATGTATAGTACCTGTTACCGATACATAAAGAATCTCTACCAATATGTCAAGTTTGCACAATAAGTGTAGCATATGCACCAATAATCCAAGCGTTATGCATCACATGTCACCATCTGCCACAGTATGTCAAGCATTGGCCAGCTTCACCGTAGGCATCTGAATGTTATGTCAAAACATTGTAGTGACCCCCCACCCCAAATTCCAAAAAAAAAAAAAAAAAGTTATCTGCAACCTCGATGTCAATCATTGGCCGTGTCACATCAAGAATCTGCACCATCACGTCAAGCTCAGTGGGGCACAACAAGTATGGAAGAATCATATCACCAATCAGCAATGTCACCTGTAGGTGATTCTCAATCATCGGAAACCTTGATCTAAAAAATACATGGCCTGGAATCCTCAGAAAATTTTATGGAGCTTATGAATAATATCATGGGTCCCATTACAGAAATTATCATTTAGTAAAGATCCACTCTGGGTTTACAGGCAAAGAGAGAATCAGTATTAAAAGTTGATATATTCTATAGCTTTTATTATTTTGCATTTCAAAGGATCTGGGCCTCTTTTCATTGAGGGGAAAACCACACTTAGAAATATAGTCTCTACTTGGAAATGCCCGACTTAAGTATGATCAAGTTGAGGAAGTTACACATTGTAGAAACTCATTGGTTGTAAAACCACGGTCCTACTAGATCTGTAATTACTGAGTAGATGATGTTTCTCAGGTTAAATCCTACTTCTGTGTCTTTCCTCAGCACAGATTATGTAATGAAAGGCTCTAGACAAGCATTAATTTTACCACTCTCCACCCCCCTTTATTTTCTCAGGCAGTTTCTTTTGACCACCGAAGAGAGAAAATTCCACGCTTTCTGCCATGGACAAGATCACTCTGGTCAATTCAGGCGAATAGGACACTAATCCTCACCATGAGCAGAAGATGAGGCTGAAAACAGACTTCCACTGTCTGCATGGGCAGACGGGCCATACAAAATGGGAGAGTCCCGGAATGGCGAGAGGGTGGGTGGGTCATACTGCTTTACTTGCAAATATTAAGTTTGTAGTTATTCTTAAGCATAGTCAGTTTATTGTAAATATTGCTGAAGAAAGTGACTGTTACATCCTACTTGGTGGGTGATAAAAACAAAAAAAAAAACAACACCCCGGGGGGGGTGATCCTGGCCCCTGCTTTTTTAACGAGCACTTTGTGTATATTTAATCCAGATGTGCTTTTGTTGTGGCATGAGCGTGTGTCAGGGTCCTACATATTTTTCTGATGAAATTTAAAATACCAATAGAATAGCAAGGGACAGGGGGGGGAAACCTTGTTCTAGCATGTAGTTTTCCCAAGTTCTGAGGCCGTGTTTATTTATTTTTTTTTTATTTCTATCTCTTTTCTGTAGCCCGTGCTATTTTATATCCTATGTTTAAAAGGGTTACCCAATTGGGAGCAAGTAATATCTGTTCCAAAAATAGTATACATATTACTTAATAAACGCTATGTCGACTACAAGTCTTAGTCTGTGTGTTGACTTTGATATTCCTAGGAATATTACTGACTGGTAGACTGTGTTATTCCTGATGAAGAAAGCCCACATTTAGAGCTAAACCATCTCATGCAATACCTTTTCCTAAGTGTATTAGATTTTTTTTTCCACACTACAAATGTCACTGGCTGCTTACTCTGCATGTGGGCTATGAGTATAGACACTGTCCTCCTGAGTGCAGCCTTTCTTTTTGGTTTGTCTTATGTGTGTGTGGTCATCAGCTTTACTTTTTAAAGTAAACAAAAACCAATGAAATAAAACCAAGGAAGAATCTCTGGCATGCCTCTAGGCGCACAGTTTAGCCCAAGGGTTAGAAAAGGAAAGTTTCGTGTCCTAAATTCACTGGGATTTTTAATCTCCAGTGTGATGGATTTGAGATGAGGGACTTGGAGAGTTGATTGTGGTTCTGAGGATAGGAGTATGGAAGTGGCTAGAGAGATCCTCAACCATCCTGTAGCAGAGTGACTTTGAGTTGTCTTGTCTTCCCACATATCACTTATAGTTATACAATCAAAGGTATAGCTCTAGATTTTGAAATGGGGACTTTAGATACTTTTGTCTTCTGTTGCCAGAATAGGACATGGGAGAACAGAACATACTCCAAAACACAGACTGCAGAATGCAGCAATCAGAAGAGCAAGTCTCAGGAGAGACATGGGATCCAGGAGATTAGAGGCCACTGGGAGAGAAACTGCGGTTACTTCACTGTTAGAGTGTGGCTGTTCCTGGTGATAAACCTCCCAAGAAGCCTGGGACATCTGAGCACAGTTGCCCTCACATTGTGAGGTTGTTGGGTAAATACTGAGACATTAGCAAAAACTACACAAAAATTTATGGTTGCGGGTCACTACAATATTAAGAAGGTTGAGAATCACTGACTAGGACATGCCTGTGTGTCTCTTTCTCCTGTCATGCATGGAAGGAAAAAATAAAGAGCTAAATGAATGAGAGATATAAAGGCAAAATGAGTAGATTGATATTGCCTCATAGCCCATGTTCATCTTAGGCCTGACAACAAGACATTAGGGAAGATTTACTAGCTAGTGCTCCATCATCCCCAGCAGAACCCATTGGAAAGCTCTGCCCACATGGGTTCCCAGATGCTGGGTTTAGGTTCAGCCTGTTGAACTACATTAGTATGGTCTCAGGTCAACCAAAAGGTATAAGGACTTTTAAGACAGAATATAAATTCAAGATTCATCTTCACATCAACTTCCCATACTTAGGGTTTGTCCAAGAACACACAGGTGTCTTTCTGTGCTTATTTAAGTTGGCGAGTCTGGTCAAAAGCCCTAAAAACACATTGGACCAGCAAAAATCAAGACAAGCCACAGATAAGAAGGTTCCCATTGTTCTTGATGCTCACAGATTTTATGTTCTTGCCTACCACACCCATACAATCATACTACCACACCAACACAGGCTACCACAGCATACACTGCACAGCACATTCATAGCACAGCACAGTACAGAACACCATCCACACCACACCACACCACACCACACCACACCACACCACCACCCACACCACACCACACCAACCACATATCAGCCATGGATGGGTTAGAGCAATGGTTCCAAGCTTAGTAAGTACTCCAGCACCATGAAGTTCAAGATGTGTTTAGAGGGGACAGGTAGAGCCAAGTACTCTGGAACAAGAGTCCCAAGCAAGAAGGAAGTGGTCAGACTCATTTTGGTCATCTTTTGCCCCCTGGGTGTACAGCATAGGAATTGTGGCCTTTCTTGTGATCTTTCAAGTTAATATTTTCTGTGTTCTGTTCTCACCCTTTCAGACATTATGTTCTCTTACCACGTCAGTCTTTTGCCCTCCCTTGGCCTGTTGCTCCAGTTGAGGGACAAGTATCCAATATTGGATGATATCCATGTGTTCTCGTCTAGCAAGACAGTTCTCTACTCAATTTAGAGCCCTTGTCTCATTCATTCTCTCTCTCTCCCCCTGCTCACAATAATCTTATCACACAATCTGCGCCTCTGTGCCTACCACTTTATGGAACCAGCTCTTACCAAAAGAAAATAAAAATCGGCATGTTGCAAATCCCCCATTTACTACCATGTTCTTGCTATGGCCAATGTTGTTTCATTTGCTAACACTTCCCTTTTGCCTCCTCGGGCTAAAGGACCTTCTCCTTGTTACTCTTGCTTGATGACTATTCCTCTCTATATAAATCGGAATTAGTTCTGGAACTTAGTTTTTATCTAAATTTCTTTATACCATAGGTGATCTCTCTGTCTCTTTCTTCTCTCTATCTCTGTCTCCTCTGTCTCACCACTGTTCCACTCTTCTCTCTGTCGTCTCGTCTCTGTCTCTCTCTATCTCTGTTTCTATCTCTGTCTCTCTCTGTCTTCTATGTCTCTCTCTCCTCTTTCCTCTTACCTAATATATAATCTATGACTTATGCGCTACTTATTTTTACCCTCAAATTACAGATACCTGACTGGCTTTTTAGCTGTAACATGCATTGAGAAAAATTAAAAACCCTACATTTCCCGCATGTTTTTACAAAAGAATGCGTCTTACAGGTGACATTATCTAGAAATGTGGGTCATTGGTTTAATAGTAGCTTCACAATCTTTCTGTGTGAGTACTCAGATCCAGTATATTCAGAAGTAGGCTTCTGTATTTATACAGCCTTCTTACATGGAAGAATAGAAGATTTGATATGAGATAAGGAGAAACTCAAAGTTGGCT
Organism: Arvicanthis niloticus; assembly: GCF_011762505.2. Taxonomy (NCBI): domain Eukaryota; kingdom Metazoa; phylum Chordata; class Mammalia; order Rodentia; family Muridae; genus Arvicanthis; species Arvicanthis niloticus. The sequence goes on along the minus strand of NW_023045017.1, from coordinate 91,895 downwards.
TGATTTAAAGGTTTTCTTGGAAACACAAATAAAAAAAATTCCCAGTCTTCTTTCACTGTTTTTTTCAATCTCTAACAATCTGTCAGCTGTAACAAGAAAATCCAATGCTTCCATCTCATATGCTCCAAATGGTTCAATGACATTCTAATTTCGGTATATTCCCATGGCTTGTAAAATTTACATTACTTTTTAAATTTCAAATATTTTTTAATAAAAGAGAAAATCTGTTTGAATATATAAACAAATTCAGGAATTTGCTACAGTTTCAATTAAGTAATTGGAAGCACAATTAGTTCCTGGCTGTTTATCTGAAATAAACGGACTGTTTCCCTGTGTCAGTAAATATTTCATACATAAAAATTTTGCACTTTAACTTTGGCAAATCATTAAAATCATTGCAGGTAAAATTATGCACCACTATTGGACATAGAAGAACAAAACACAAATAGAGAAACCTGGAAAAAAGGGGAACTCGTATAAAGGAATGGGCAGCGTTCTCATGTCGTTTCAGTGAATTTTTATACTTAAGGTGAGAAGATTGTGATAAGAAAATTCTCTGCCTGTACTGTTTGTTCCCAGAAATCCTTAGGATGCCAATGGAAGCGTGAGTTCTTTGAAAAATCCATAGATTTCTCTTGGAAAATCACAAATGGGGGGGGATTATGAACCAGACCTTGGTATCTCCCCATCTTCAAGGAGATTTAATTCAAACATTTTGGTGATAAGGGAGGAAGCAGTAGAAAAAATTTTTTATTCTCATTATCTCCTGACTGCAATCCCACAGTCAAATACAAAAATGCAATCTTCCCACAGAAGGCATACAGCAGGTTTTGGGCATTGGTTATCATACTCTATGATTGTCTTCCATTTTACTTTTAGTAGATCTTTTATAGAGGCCAAAGAAATTTAAAAATTGTATGTATTTAATGTGTGTGTATTTATGTGTGTGACACATGAACACATACATGCATATCAAGGTGTGCTTGGGAGATCACAGGATAATTTGACAGTTGATTCTCTTATCCACTCTGTGGGTTTTCAGGGATTGAACTGGATTAGTGTTGGTCATAAGTACTTACCCACAGAGTCATTGTGTGACTTAGGACATTTTGAGACAGGGTTTCGTCTTGTCTCATAGCTGAGGATAATCTGAGCTTTTTCCTGTTGCCTATGTGCCCAGGTGTTTGGATTATATAGGCATGTAGGCCTATTTTGGTTTATGTGAGTCCCAAAAATAGAACCCCTTTCTTTGTGCATACTAGGTAATCATTCTGCCACTGAACCGACATCCTAAGCCCAATTCCAAAGACTTTCTATGTTTTGGCTGTTCTGAAAAAGTGGCCTGAGTCAAAGTATCTCCGGAACAATTTCCCATCTTGCTGACAGGTCAAAACTGAGTCATGCTTCAAGCTCTTGCACTCACTCCTATCCGCTTCTTAGGGTTTCATGTTTGGCTGTCAACTAGTAAAGAATGGAAGATTGAAGTGTCCTTCTATCTAAATAACACCCCCCAAGTTGTAAAAGTATGCCTTCTTATGACTTAATTTGACTACAGGTAGTCATCAATTACTTGTTACTGGACTAAATGTTCACAGAAGACCAAAAAGTCACTAGAAGGACCACTAATACATAACAAGGATCGAATGAAAAGATGTGATGCAGATAAGGTCGTCACACAATGCTTCATCATTGCTCCCAAACTCTGTGTTGTCAAAATATGATGGACAATGCTACAGCCCACCCACTCCCCCTGGCGTTTGTGATCTCATCCTTTAAAAATAATGTACAATTCCTTCAGAGTCACAGGTAGCTACTGAATCTGTTCTGTGTCCCTTATGGATCAGTAGGGGCCTGAGTCCAATAAAAATTTGCCATCTGTATATCTTATTAGATGAAATGCATAAGGCCCCAGCACCGACTCTGTGCTGTTATCCCTGACTGGTCAATTTGCTACCTAATCCAAATATGAGGATCTGCTTTGCCTGACTCTGGGGACTATCAGGTGTTTTGGTTTTTGAAACCAAACACTTTTAGTATCAAATCCTTTTTTAATCATATTATCTTTAGTGCTTATAAAAAAATTAACCTCTTTCAAATAATGCTAAGTAAAATCTTGAGAAAGAGAGCTGTTTGAGGGTTATAACCATGGGAATATGTACACACTCACACACACACACACACCACACACCACACACACACACACACAATCACCTCAGAGAAAGAGAGAGAGAGTAAGAGAGAGAGGAAGAACGAGAGGAAGAGGGGAGGGTAGAGAGGAGGAGGGGAAGAGAGAGAATGAAAGAGAGATGGGGAGAAGTAAAGTGTGAGGGGGAGGGGGACTTAGAGAAACAGAGATGGGGAAGGGAAAAGGATAAGAGAGAGAGAGTGAGAAGAGCAGAGAGAAAGGAGAGAGACAAAGAGAGAGCGAGAGAGAGAGAGAGAGAGAGAGAGAAGAGAGAGAGAAGAGATACAGAGCATCTTTTGTGCCTGAGGTCATTGTTAGCTTACAAAATAAGACCCTTTCTAAGATTTTCACCCAGCTTATATAGGGCACACACAGCATCTAGAATTTTAGTATGTCTGTACTCCTGGGTTAGCAATTGAGGCCACTATAGGACTTGATAGATTTATATGAAAGGCATATAGATATAAAGGTGTATACTTTCAAGGTTCATCAGTTGATGTGTAAAATTTCAAAGTAATTAATATAACACTATTTCCCTCTATGAGTTTATCTCATAACAGACCTGATGAGTATGTAAGTTTATTGAAAGTTGTTGTGAGCATGAGTCAAAGTCCTTGCATTTCGTTTCCTATACCACTCACCAAAGACAAAACTAAATAAAAACAGACAACAGGGAGTAGATTGTTCAAAATGCATACTCATTATCTAGAAATATGTGAAACTTGGAGGGACTTTTGATTAGAACTTTCATTTCATACATTAATATAGTTCAGTATTTTTTGTTTTGTTTATGATTAAGAATTGAGTATCATTTAGTGCCCCAGTTGGCTTTGAACTTGCTAATAATTGAGGATTCCCTTGCACTTCAATCCTTTCGTATATAGGTCCCAGAGAGCGTGATGTTGCTGTTTGAATTCTTATCAATGCAATAAAGGAACCTTCATGGTCTGGACGATTGGAGAGACTTGTGTGAATGTAATGCTTGTCACAATGGCTTCTAGTCTGCGTTCATAAACAAAAGTGTTCATTTCAATCACTTGTATAACTATTTGTTAGTAGAGAAAAATCATGATGTTTTATATTCGTTATCTTGATTTTCGGTTCCTAAACTTACCTGTAAATTTCACACTGCTTTTAAAGTAGTTAATGCACAGTTGTAGTTGTATTAAAGCAATGTGCAAGGACTTTGTAATTTAACTAAAGAAACAAACAGCATTGGATTGTGTAGGACTTCCGGTTTGACAAAGGGGGAGTGCTCATAGTGGGAGGACATTTGGCTTGCAGCAGAACAAGGAGTCTGGACTTAGACTCGGTTAGAAAGTAAGGTTTCAAGAAAATTGAGCCCTTTATTGTTCAAAATTGAAAGACTCGAATAAATATTACATGTTCTCAGGTTGAATGAAATAGCTTTGAAATCTGGCAAGACCAGGTTATGTTCAAGATACAAAGTGGCAGAGACCTTGAAAGTCATGCTGCCTGCTTTTTCTCTGAATTTATGCAACACTAGGATTCATACAAATATCTTTAATTATTAAATAGGAGAAGTCTGTATTATTATATTTTTTATTTATTTGGTAAGTGGTTAATGTGTGTGTGTGGAGAACGGAGGGGGGAGGGGGGGGGGGGGGGAAAACCCAAACACATAGAGAAGAGAGAGAGAGAGAGAAGAGAGAGAGAGACGAGAAGAGGAGAGAGAGAGAGAAAATTTGTGCACACATGTGCAGACCATATATATATGATGTTAGAAGACAGCTTTTGAGACTTTTCTCTCCTACTTTGTGGTTCTTGGCATTGGTTCAGATATCAGATGGACAGAAAGTACCTTTAAATTTACTAAGCAGCCACTGTCCCACATTACTAATCTTTTACTTTACATTTCAACAAAAAGTAAATAATAGGAAGAGAAAAAATATTATAGTGAATAACTCTGTAAAATAGCTGTATTTTTCCTTTAGTTAAATGCTGAGTGAGAAGTTCCTATTTCTAATGCTGAGAAACTCCTACCAATTTTTTTGTTCAAGTGACGGAGAACCAAGGAGTAATTTTCATACTGAATTAGGAGAAGCTTGTATTATTATTATTATTATTATTATATATATTATATTATTATTATTATATTCTTTGTTTGTGTGTGTTGTGTGTCTTCTTGGTGTGTGTGTGTGTGGTGTTGCCATACACGTGTTCTGACTACCTCAAGTGTTTCTGCATATGTGTGTCTCACTTGCTGCTACATATCAAGAGGTCAGAGGGAAATTTTCAGGTGTTATTTTCTTCCTTCACCAAACAGTTTAAAAGAGACTCAGATCCTCAAGCTTTATAGTAAAAAGAACATTCTTTATTCACTGAGGTCATCTGCCAGTCCCATTGATATTTTATTATTTATTTTTAAGAAGAACAATAATTGATAGATTAAATTCCTCTAGTACAATATAGTCAAGCCATCCCACATTAGTAGGTAGCCATCCTTAATGATGTCAAAAAGAATTAATGGTACCTGTGGGTACATCTGCTTACTATCCTCGGAATAAACTAGTGAGTAACAATCCTCACCATGTGACTTCTTACAGGTGGAGAATCCCGGTGTTGCACTGAGCTCTGTACTTTCGATTAGTAACCTTCATATGCAGAGAAAGTAGATTAAAGAGTGTGAGGATTTAGATTTCTTATTTGAATTTTCAGATTAATTTTATTTCGCATTATAATTCATGTCTGCCGCATGTATGGTATGTGTATCACATATTCATCTGGTAGCCCATGGAAGAGGGTGTTGAATCCTCTAGAACTGGGTCCCAATGATTGCAACAACATGTCATAGGTACTGAGAAAGATTCCTGATTTTTGTGCAAAGAGCAATCAGAGCTCTTAGCCATGAAGCTACCTCTCCATGGCCTCACTGGGATTTCACTTTAAAGACAGTGTTCCTTTCTCTGCAGCCCAGGCTGTCCTGGATTCCTGAACCCCAGTGTTTCCTTTTGAGTCAAGAACTTAAAAGTTTCTACAGGGGCTTTCCTAAGTCGAAATATAAATATTGAATTGACTCATGTAATTACAAGAAAGCAGACAGTGTCCTGTTACTTGATATGCATTTGTGGAGTGTGTGTCTTCTGACTGACTTTCCCTAATGTCCCTACGGAGGAGGATGTGAGCAGGTAATGAGTTCCTCTTCAGATTCTAATAATTAGTCCACTGTTTAAGTAATAGGATGCCTGTGATTTTAGTGCCTCATGACTGGCAATAATGTCGTCCATATTTACACACAGAATTTGTAACTCTGAGAAGACAGAGAGCTGGAGGCGTTCAGCTTAGTCATAAGCACACTACATATTACTGAGTTTAAGTAGTATCATTTAGCTTTGGAAAGAGAACATAATGTACCGAATTTGTTACGTTCTTTGTATAGTGATGATATATGTATGCACTGATTGTCCCCCCAGTGAAATTCCTCCCTGGGGACCTTTTGTATACATTGGAAATTTCAAGATTCATTTTAAGTTCTTACCAGACATATTGGGTAAAACTCTAAGTTAACTGTAAGCTCCATTCACCAAAGGACCCCAGTAACTTTGGAATGCTGAGAATTGTAGTCTTGAAAAAAATAACAACATCACAGGGAAAATTTGGTGGCTATATGGATTTGTTCTTAATAATTAAATAGATATTACAAAACAGGTTTCCAGGGTGTGTTTGTTATATATATAGTATATATATGGTATGTATAACACACACACACACAACACACACACAACACCACACCACACACACCACAAACATATTATATATATATATATATATATATATATATGAGAGTGTGTAGATATGTATGATATATATGAGGTATGTGTGTATATATGTTGATGTGTTGTGTTTATATTTCCTCACATCCAATGGCAGCTTCCTCTCCCTACTTTCCTTCCCCATATTCCTCGTTCTCACCGAAAATAGGGGCCTTTCTGTAAATATCAAACCAGCCATGGCCTATCAGTTGCAGTGAGACTAGGCAGATTTTCTTTGGAAGCTAGGACAAGCAGCCCAGAGTGAGGAAACGGCCATCCAAAAGCAGCCAATGTAATCAGAGGACAACACCTGCTCCTGCTGTTTGGAAGTCCCACATGAAGACAGCTGCCCACAACTATTACATATGTGACAAGAGGCCCTAATTTATTTCCTCCCATGCATCTTCTGAATTCCAGTGCAAACCCTATGGACATTAGACCAAGTTAGTTGATTCTGTAGGTTTTCTTTTGCTGTCCTTGATCACTCTTGCTCCTACAATACTTCTGTCCCTTCTTACCACAGGACTGCCTGGGCTCCACCTCATGTTGACTGTGAGTCACTGCATGTTTTGCATCAGTTTCTGGGTGAAGACTCTGTGGATAAACAGTTATGCTAGTTTCTGTCTCAAGTATAGCAGAATATCATTAATAGTGTTAAGGGTTTTGTTCCACTCAAATATATAGTAGGCCTTTCTATACTCAAAGGGAAACAGGCTGATATTAAAATTAGGGAAATGACATCCTTTACATAGTTACAAAATGAAGTAAAATATCTTGGAGTGATATAACCAAGACAAAGTGAAAGATCTGTATGGACAAAACTTCAACGTCTCTGGAAAAAAGAAATAGAGAAGATCTCCGAAGATGGAAAGATCCCAACTCCTGGATTGACAGGGATTAATTTGTAAAAATGGCCATCTTGCCAGAAACCATCTATAGATGCAATGCCAATCCCATTTCAAATGAAGGAGGGGCTGGCTATCAGGAGATAATTCACTGGGAATTCATCCTATGTACTTGTCACCTTAGCTAGACACTTATGTGGATGAATGGAGGTGCAGGCTGTCAAGAATAGATAAGCCTGTTCTAGTTAGAGGTCTGCCAAAGACTAACACATTCAGAGGACGATGTCTCACAGCTAACCACTGATATGATCAAGGGTCTTCCAATGGAGAACTTAGACAGAAGACTGAAAAGAGCCAGAAAGGGAGTTTGTGACCCCAGGAGCAGGAGGAAAGCAAAAAATACTAAATAACCAGAGACCCCCAGGTTCGAAACCACAGCCTGGGACGAACTAGGGAAGACCCATGACTCCCGCAGTATACGGTAGGGGAGGATGTCCTGTCAGGCATAAGTGGGAGAGGAGATTCTTTGTACATTAAAAACAAACTCAGGACTGGGGGGACCTGAGGGTGGAAAGGCTTTGGTGTGGGGGATAAGTTGTGGCACTGCCTCATAGAAGCATGGAAAAGGGATAGAAGAGGAGGTTTTGGGTCTGGGAGAAGGGGGTAAGGGCATAAAATCTGAAATGTAAATATAATACCCAATTTAAAAAAAAAAAAGAGACTAAAAAGGGAAAAATGAGGAAAAAAACGAAAGAAAAAATAGGAGATTTAATAACATAAAGGGAAGGACTTAGAAATTTAGGAGGCAATTTATGTAAATGGAAACAGCATCATAGAAACTGGAAAATCATACCTTCATAGAAGCACAAGGGGGGGAGGGAGGATGGGATAAAGGGTTCCTGGGTGGTGGTGGAAATGGGATAAGGGGATAAAATTTGAACTAAAAATATCACAACTATTTTTAACAAGGGAAAAATAAAGAAAAGTTGCTAAAACCAACATCTTTAAAAAATGTCAAACCTCTAGGAAAAAAAATTTTTCTTGATACTAAAACTTTTTCTGAGAATTGTATACTGCAGAATTCACAACCTTGGTGTATCTACTCATCAAGCATACTGAGCAGACCTGCCCAAACTTCTGATGTCCTGGAATTCCATCTGGATGCATTGAAGACACAGCATCAGAGGCTTCTCAATTTACTCTTCCCACCACCCCTCTTCTAATATCTCAATGCTCATAATCAGCTGGAAGAAGTTAAAGAAGAGTCAGTGCCCCTATTCCCTGGGCATGGGGACTAAGGTGGTTAATATTGGTCTGTCTTTCTAGGGAAAAGTAGTAGTTTTGTTGGAACAGGGAGGATTAGCTAGAACTTATTGCATGGCCATAACCTATTGGTAGAAATCTGTATAATTAATATCAAGATGAAGTTATAATTTCCTAAATGGTACAAAATTTACTTTGATTTCAAATTTAAGGTTTTTATTGGTATGAGCTTCTTATTGATATAAATGTGAGATGAATATTGATACTCTCATGGGCATTGTGCCTGTATAACACACTGAGGAATACAAGGCTTAGACCCAGTTCTTCTTTAACTTTTATAAATGATTTGGGACGGTTAGCCTATGAGTTAAGGGACTATAGCAAATTCATGGCTTTGAGTTTATTGTTACAGTGTTTTCAATATTTTACTTAGAAAAAGCTGAGAGGAGATAACAGTCAACAGTCCAGGCTACCTTACATTGATAGTTGGTTTTCAAAACATCAGAAGTCCATAGAATTGACGTTACAAACATTTCTATAGTTAGGTTCATTTTGAATAAAGATCCATCTGCTCCTGAAAGCTTTCTGTTGTGGATTCTTAGGAAAAATTGAGCATCCTTGAAATTACTCCAGTTGTGCAATGTGAACCACTAGGCAAGAATTGCCTCTTTCGATCTACAGAAAAATTACTGTCCAGAAAAAGACACACTTGCAGAATAGTCAACTGATTATATCTGCCTAAACAGAGTAATCAGCCCTTAATAATTCTCCACCAATAAAATCTGTCATATGATCCTGGGGCAGTAGGCTGAAGATCAGATGCTCCAATATTTTGTAATACAGGGACTGTCCAGGTGTTCAGCGGTATCTATAAATTGGCAAAGTCTGAAAAGCAATGCTTTGTGCTTCCCATAATTTCAGTTAACTCAGTCATTCTGGATTTCTGATGGAGTTGAGGACCTATAGTCTCATAGCTAATCCTGGCTATTTACTTTGAGAGAAAAGGTATGAGTGGATGGTTTTCAGCTGATATTCATTCTAAAACCAAGGAAAGATGCCAGGTTCAGAACTAAGTGCTTTAGTTAGGAGAGATGACAGAGGTTCTGGTTAGTTAACCAAATGATGGACTGGGAATTAGAACTATCTTCTACCTCACTGGTACAATTAGGAATAAGTATGCTCTAATTGCATTTGAGAGAAAAGTTTTATTTTAACAGGAAGTGTGAAGCTAGGTGATGAGAGAGAGAAAGAGAGAGAAAGAGAGTGTGGACATGGAGGCAGATGTTCACATGTCTCCACCAGTCAGAGAGTTGATACATCTAGGTTGGGTATTGTGTTACGCTTCTGATTGAGCATTAACAAACATTTAAAGCCTTTGATTAACATTTTAAAAGTGTATAAAAGCAAAAAGAAAAGGGGGCATGGGATAGGGTTTTCTAGGGAGGGGAAATAAGAAAGGGGATGACATCTGAAATATAAATAAAACATAAAAATAAATAAATAAAAAGAAAAAAACTGCAATTAGTTGTGATAACAGAGATTTTCTCTTCCCACTGTGATTTTGCTGTATTTCTAAGCAGACAATGTAGGTTATTATTGTTAATAGATGAGAAAATCAATTTCCATATTTTGTCACATATGAAGTGAGACAAAGTAGTCATCTCTGCTCTCTCTTATCACAAAGAGTAGGAAACATCATCATTGCCAGGAATATAAAAACTTGAGCTTTGTTTAATAAATAAAAGACCCTTTTCTGTATTTCTTTCAGTGAGTTGTTACGTCCTTCTTAAAGGCCTCTAACATCTTCATGAAATGGTATGGTAGATCAGAATCTTGCTTTTCAGGTGTATTAGGGTCTCCAAGGCTTGCTGTGTTGGGAAATCTGGGTTCTGATGATATCAAGTTACATTGGTTTCTGTTGCTTGTGTTCTTGTGCTTCCCTCTCACCATCTGGTTATCTCTGGTGTCAATGTGCATGGGTGTCTCTGACTGGAGTCTGACACTCTTGGTATCCAGGTAGAGCTCTGTGACATGGGTTGGAGCAGGCCTTTTATGAGGCAGAGAGTGCTGTCTTTGGTGGGGAGGATTCCTTTGTCCCTGGTTACAGCAGAGCTCCTGAAAGGTGGTCAGGTTGTGGCATAAGTGAGAGGCTACCATCTCTTCAGAGGGGAGTTGAAGGCTGGTTAGAAAGTTAAATCAAGAGCAGATAAGCCATGTAAACAGTCTTATAACCCCTAAAGAAATAGCAGCAATCATTAAAATTCTCCCTGCCCAAAATGCCCAGGACCAGATGGTTTTAGTTTAAAATTCTATCAGACCTTAAAGGAAGACCTAATACCAATTCTCTTCAAAGTATTCCACAAAATAGAAACAAAAGGAACATTATCCAATTAGATCAATGTTGCCACAATCACACCCATACCTAAACCACACAAAGACACAACAAAGGAAGAGAACTTCAAACCAATCTTTCTTAAGAATATCGATGCAAAAAATACTCAATAAAATTCTCACAGACCGTACCCAAGAGCACATCAAAACCATCATCCATCAGGATCAAGTAGGCTTTATCCCAGGAATGTAGGGGTAGCTCAATATTTGGAAAGCCATCTATGTAATCCACTATATAAACAAACTCAGAGGAAAAACAAGAACCACGTGGTCATTTCAGTACATGTTGAGAAAGAATTTGACATAATTCAACAACCCTTCATGTTAAAAGTCTTGGAAAAATGAGGAACACATCATAAAATGATATAAAAATTACCTCAAACCCACTTGAGAGTAAATCGGTTAATTCCCTATTTCTAAAACTGTGTTACTTCACCTAACATAACAATCACTCCTTTTATACAATTGTCTCCAAATGCCATGATTTCAGCTACCTTTTCAGTTGACTAAAATACCATTACATATGTTTATATGTATGTTTATGTGTGTGTATATATATATATGTATGTGTATATATGAATTACAGTTTTTCTAATAAGCTCATAATGGAAAGAAATGGTTCCATTTGTTTGGTAGTGTGAATACTGAAGCAATAAACATGCATTGCATGTATGTCAGTAGTAGGTCTTAGGGTCTTTTGAGTATTTATCCAGGAGTGTGACAGCTAGGCCATATAATAAGTCTATGTTTGAAAACCTATGTAGTGATTTACACAGTGCTAAACTAGTTTACATACCCCCCAGGGATACAAATAAGAGAGGAAGAAGTCAAATGATCCCTATTCACAGAAAATGTGATCGTGTGCTTACAATCCTTCAGCAGAAAACTCACATATGTACATTTTCAGCAAAGTGGAATGATCCAAAATCAACATTTAAAATTCAACAGCTTTTATGTATGCCACCAACCAACTCTTCAGAAAGAAAATAAAGGACATAAATGTCAATTTTTAATAATATTTTTCAAAAAATAATAGAGGTGGTTAGTTAGTTGAGTGGATAAAGCACTTGCCACACAAATGTGAGGACAAAAGTTTAGATCTCCAGTACTCAGTGTTGAGTGAGTGTGGCTGCTCTCCTATACTCTGGACAGTTGAAGACTGGGAATCCCAGGGACAAACTGGCTAGTGGTTTGTGGGTGACTCATCAAAGACACCCAACATTAACATTAACATGTGATCAGGCACATGCACATATATGCATACATACCCATACATATGTGCACCTACATACATGAAAACACACTACACATACAAGCCATTAATATCCACTTCCACTCAATCTCACCTAGCCAGTAATATGTGCACACACACACACAAACATAGAGAGAGCCAGAGAGAGAGAGAGAGAGAGAGAGAGAGAGAGAGAGAGAAAGAGAGAGAGAATGAGAGAGAGAGAGAATGTGAAAGAGAGAGAGAGAGAGAATGAGAGAGAGAGAGAGAGAGAGAGAGAGAGAGAATTGAGAGAGAGAGAAAATTGAGAGAGAGAGAAACATACATTAGGAGGAGTTACAAGATGACAAGCATTAAGGAAAAACTAAGGCAGGCTCCCTGATATGATGTGTTTTTTTCTCAGAAGAGTCTGCCAAGAAAAATAGCAGGAAAACACCTTGGGGATTATTTAGACAGGTCAAATACTGGAAAGGAAGGGACACCAGGGGCCTATTAAATATTCAAACCATCATTTGTTCAACTGACTTCCAGTCTCAAGCTTCTCCCATTCTGAATATATAAAGTTACTAATTTGGACTTCTACAAGACTTAGTCTTCTGTCTTTCCAATGCATCCAGTTGCTTGTTCATGGAAATGAATAAACTTGGTAATTATCTAGACAACAATGGACAATTCCATTACACATGTGCAATAAAATCAATAAAAGCTTACATATATAAATATGTATATGAATAAAAGCATATGCACAAAAGTGCTGTAATGAAACATTTCTTTGTATTCTGACAAAGAAAATGAATAACTTTTAAAAGTCTGAGAAAAGAACATTAATTACTGAGTTATCAATGCTATAAAATATACTATTCAGTTATCTTCATTTTTAAATTTACTGAGAAATTGTGAATTTATTGGAAGAACTTTATAATGTTATTATTAATAATGATATGATTTAGGAAACATTCACAAGTATGTAAAATAATTCACAGAAATCTTAGACAATCATAAATCAAGTAATCATCTTGAGACATTTAATTTCAAAATGAAAAATTGAAATTTCTTTTAACTATTGCCATGTTTAAAACAGTCATGATATAAAACTCATGATATCATGCCCTTAAAGTCACACTTGCAATGTCACACTTGTGATTTCACACTCGTGATGTCACACTTGTGATTTCACCCTCATGGTATAACACCTATGATTTCATACCCATGAGGTCATACCCATGAAATACACTTGATGACACAGGCATGATGTCACACTGTGACACTCATGATGTCATATACACAATATCATACCCATAATGTAACACCCATGATGTCATGCCCATGTTGTCACACAGATGATGTCATACTCATGATGTCATACTCATGATGTCATACCTCAGTGACTCACAAAACATCACCATGATCAAGAAAAATCATCATTGCAGTCAAAAAACAGAATAAAAATAAATAATAGTAGTAATAATAATGAATAAGGTCAACCTCAACCTATAGATAAAGAGTATTGATCACGGATATTGAACATTGATGGCGAAGGCTGAATCAATATTCAGAGTTATTCATTTATACATTTATTTATTTATCATTTCTTATGGTGTTGAGCACAGCTTGGTCTGGGAAGGTTAGGTTCAATGTAGTAAAAAACCTTAAGGTGGTATGTGTGACCACGCCATAGCATAGGATGATACAAGGTTTAGAAATACTTATTGTGGACAACAGGGAAATTGCTCCTGATGGTACCTCTCTGTCTTGGTAAAAGGATGAGACAATTGTTTAGCAATACATAATATAGAGGGTGACAGGATTCTTCCTTGTTTGGGGTGGTGGGCCTTGCACCTCTGAAAACTCAGAGCAGGACTGCCTGGATATAAAGAGCTGTCTTGATTCTGTCAGAGCAGATGACTCAAGAAAGCTTGGTAGGGAGGCAGAAGTGGAAATCAATGTCAGACTTCTCTCCTGGTGGTTGTTAGATGGGTCTACTTACACCAGCTGTGACTTAAGCTCTTAAGAGTGCAGGAGAGGACCTCTGGAGACTCTCACTGCTCAGGAAAGGAAGGCTTCCTGGTGGATAGTGAAAATCAATTCAGAATTGACCACAGAATTCATTATCTGGTAAACAAAGAGGTGGTTCTGCCCTAGAAAATGTACCTGGATGTGTATGTATTGGCAAGCCTAAAAGAGATAGAAGGAGGTAGGTAGGTAGGTAGGTAGGTAGGTAGGTAGGTAGGTAGGTAGAAAAAGATAGATAGATAGATAGATAGATAGATAGATAGATAGATAGATAGATAAAAAGATAGGAGGTATGTAAGAAAGTTGGAAGGTTGGTAGGTAGGTAGATATGTATATAGGTTGGTAGGTAGAAAAAGATAAATGATAGATAGATTGCCAGATAAATAGATAGATAGATAGATAGATAGATAGATAGATAGATAGATAGATAGATAGGTGGATAGCTAGCCAGTTGCTATAATGCTGTGGTATTGAACACTTGGAGAGAAAGTTTTAAGACACCTTGAGTATTTCCAATGTGCAACCTCAGAAGACCTTGGTGTGAATATGTCTAGGAGGAGTTGGTGAGGAATTGTGCTACAGGGATCCTGGTGAGACAAGTGAGACATGCTCATTGTGCTTTGTCCCTAGTTGCCTGTCATCTTGAGTCCACTTGAAGCTATTCAGAAAGCTCTGAGTTGCATGTGTGCCTGGTCCCTGCACAGGTAGGTATGTGGTTGTGTGTTAGGATATAGAAAGAAGGATCCATGGTGAGAGTGACTTGGGGACTTTAGAGGCAGGAGGATGATCAAAGTGTCCACAGAGTGTTCCATGGCAGTTGGTGAATGGCTGGGGTGTGATGGAGGTGGGGTGGAGGTTTTCAGAGAGGAGAGAGATTCTGAGGGAGCTTGAATTAGCTCATAATGGTTGCCAGGTATCCTAGTCAGTTGCCTGGAGATGCTTATTTTGTAGTTGCTTAGCATTGGGGGCCTGAGTCCAGAGCAGAGTTTTCAAATGGGAATGTTGAGATGAAATATTCCCTCCTTGTTTAGATATGTCCTTGTCCTCAGCTCATCATGCTAGCTGGAATGCAGGTGAGATTTTGGAAGTGGGCAGCAAGACCATCTGGGCCTTTGTGCACAACAGATGATTGGATGTCTTTGTGAGGTAGCATCTACCAGAATTCATTGATGGATACCTGAGATACCAACCTGTGTGACTGGGTAAGTAGACCAAGGTTTTTGTGGGGGCCCTTCTTTTCATCTCCCACCACACTATGGGCTCAATCAAGGGAAACTGAAGGCATCGTGGATGCACAGAGCAGCTCACAGAGTGCCATGTGTCCAGTGCTGTGCCTCCTGCTGCTATGTGGGATGCCAGTGTTGAGACTAATGCCAATGGAGAACATTGGTTCCACAAGTCCCCCTGTGGCCTCTGTTCAACTTCCCTTGTCTCTTGAGCTCTCTGATTCCATCAGTCCTGTTCTTTTTTATCTAAGTTGGTATTATCCAAAATGGCTACCTATTTACAAGGTCTATGACAACTTTCTACGACAACAGGTCTATGGTAACTTTCCACCAAAGTTGCTTGTTTACAATAGCTAATAACCATCTGTTTCTGTGCTTTTCCACAGAGACCCAAGACCATGTATGTCAAGCCTATTGCTGATTTTAGTCCTATGATTGATTTTAGGTTTACAGTGAATATGCGGGGCTGCCCCTGACATTTCCTTCATTCTTTAAGTATAGAAGGGCATTGGCAATGCTAATATTGTGAAGGCCTTAAAGAAAATTTAGTTAATAGACTTGTTTGTGAGCCATGGGCAGAAGAGATCGTTTTTTGGATCTTCATTTGCTAGTTGACCTGAAGTCTTCTAGTGTAGAAGATGTAGGTTTAAAACACCCCTTTGACACAGTGCTAGTATTGAGAGCCTTTTCAATAGACTTTGATTCCCAAGTTCCCCTTTTGCAGAAATTGAAGGTCTAAAATCCATTTTGTTTGTGGAGGTAGACAATAGAGCCACAATCCTATTGGGAAGACAGGGAATGTTAGATGCTCTTTTATGTTGAATAAGTGGTATAAGACTCCCTTGATCTGACAGCCCTTTAAGGAAAAAAGACTCAAAGCAACTTGGAAGGACTAGGAATATATAAAGACCACGTAAGGTGTAATAAGTGCTCAAGGCCTCACTTGGCAAATGAGGTCTAGGGAAATGCTAGTCCTAGGAAAGTTCTGCAATTCTGTTCAATGTAGTGAGAAGTAGTAAGTTAACACTCAGAAAAGTGAACCCCATGTAAGAAAGAAAAACTCTGATGCCCTATTGACAGAATCTCCTTCAGGCAGTGTGAAGGTGCCATATAAAATTCTGTCAAATGTAAAGGTCCTAGGTATTTTATACAGTGGAGAAACTTTACAGCAGTTATCCTAAGTTTCCAGTTATTATTCAGAGTTTTTTATCTTTTTAGTTTGTGTTCATTCTTAGAGAAAGCAGGCACCAACTTATTTCTCTTCCCCAATGTTTTTGTTTTAGGCTTGAGTCCAATTACCCATAATGGTGTGGTTTCATCTACACACAGATCTGAGTAGCTGAACCCAAAACTGAAGAGTTAGTCTTGTTTGGCATAGCTATCCAACCTGTGCATAAATAATGCAATTGCTGCCTGGATTCTCAAAGTTTCTACTAATAATATGCACATCCTAAGTTGTAAGGAACTGTAGACTGAGAGGACAATAAACGTAAGGGTGGAAGTTATTATTAAATTTATTATCATTAAATAAAGAAAAATCAGTATAGAAGACACCATTCTATTTCTATGAAGCATTAATACCATAAAGAAAAGGAAAATGATGAGAACAATTGGTTATGTAAAAGCTTTCTGATGTGACAGCAACATGAATTGACAAGCAATTTCTTTAGTTCTGCACATGATGTGAAAACAACAGCGAACTATTGTAGTTGAAGTCTAAAAAGTGATTTGCCATTCAAATAAAAAATTAAATATCTTTACTTTTCTGGCCTCCCTGAGTGATTCTTCCTGGTTTAAATTTAAGGTCCAAGTTGTTTCTCAAACAATTTATGTTCATAATTAGTCATTATATTCATATGACGATGTCATTGGTAATAGGAATCTACTTAGCTTGTACTATGTGTGAACATTTTCCTGCATTTCGATATAGAGACCAAGGTACATAGATTCAAAATTTTCTTAGGGTGATATCATGAAACTTTGGGAAAAGTAGAGTAGGAACAGGCAAGATGGGTAATGGTCATCAGCTATTGGATTAGGGTACCTGGAATGCCTCATTAGCATGGGGAAGCATTTTAGGAATCTCAGTTGTTTAGTAAAAAGTGTTTATATGAAAAAATAAAATCGATACCATAATCGAATTGAGAGTATGTGATGTCCATCTGGTCGAGAGAAAAGTGGATGTTTTCCCCAAACAAGCTCAGTGTAGAAGAAATCGTGCTATTGTAAGGAATCTCCCATATTGCATTGATAATAGAAGATATCCAATCACAGTGGGCTTCAATGTAATTTAGAAGTGTTTCTCAAATGTATATGTGTGTATACACACACACACACACACACACACACACACACACACACACACACACACACACACACACACACACACACATATATATATATATATATATATATATATATATATATATATATATATATACATATACATATATACAATAAACTTTAATGATTTCTTGAAAATAGAGAAATTGCCCCTTCTGTGGTAATTATTCTTTCTGTGCAGCTTTATATTCTGGGGATTTGGTTTAAGTCTAGCTACTAGTAGATACTGGCATTTGTGGGAAATTAACCACAAGGCTCTACGTATGATTACATTGGACTGTGGGAATCTTACTATTATCAAGAAATTAACATATCAGGTAGAATAATCAGAATGACAGTACACAGCACTATGAACTCCAACTGGACTATTTCAATTGAAATTGAGTATGCTTGGGATCTTATGATATTAGCTAATTTCCTGAGACTTATGTTTAACCAACCAGAACTAAGATAGACTGATGATTTTACAACATGTCATGTGACTTTACTCAAGAAGTTGTATAAGGCTCCACAATTTGCTTCCTCTCTTGATTTCTGTGAACTTTGATTAAAAACAGAAATGCTCCTTGGTCAGAGGTAAAATATCCCAGAGGCTGCTGAGAAAAAAGAATTCTTGTGGGAGTCTACTGAGTCAAACGGGTAACTTTTAAGGCCTCAATCATGAGAAGAAAAAAATACCAAAATTTTGGAAAAGAGAAATGCCCTCAATCCTGTTGGAGAGTAGGGAAGTATCCCTTTTTACCTTCTGTAGAGGAGGTTGGTCCAGGCACTCCAGGCTCCACATCTTCAGAGAAACCTAGAAAATTTTTATTTTTAACAAAATCAGACTTGACAGTGTTCTGAGGTTTCTTCTGACTAGTTGGGTCTAAGTCCATGGATCTGTTCCCTATTTAAACTTAAAATAAGCTGCACAGGTATGGGTGTGGAGGAATGTTACCTTTCTGGTGATCAGATTAAAGATAGATGTGCTTGGATCTAGTTTGAGTTTATCATTCAGTGGTCATTGGACTCGAATCCAGAGTTCTGTGAGGTTTTTATGGGTAGTCAAAGGTGTATTTCCTGACCAATAAAGTCTAAGGGAGAATCTCTGGTTTCTGTTAGTTGAATGGTAGACCTGAGTCTACCATGAAGAAAGAGAGAAGCTTCTGTGCATTCTTGGTGAAAAGGATTCAGTCTGAAGCACATTATAGGCAAGCCTAAATGTTTGAGACACACTCTTCATTCACAAAGACAGTTCTATAGCTTTCTTCATCAGAGTGGAATGTCTAAAACCACTCCAGAGAAGACAGTGGAAGAAAAAAATGTTATTATTCTCAAGGTCATCTGACCTCTTTGGCATATACTTAATGTCAGGTGCTGCTGTGATTAGAGATAATAAAACTAAGGTCCTCTTCAGAAGATATTTCAAAATGGTATCAGTCCCCTTAATGACATGGGTTAGTTTACATCTGAGGTGGCATGACTTGAAGGAGTTATTAGCTGGAGGCATAAATTGTCCTTCTAGAAGGGTACATCTTGGGCCCCATTGTAACTTCATCAATTCTATTGCATGCTGATAGTAGGGGTTATATCTGTAACTTTCTTAAAATGTTGTCAAAGACTTAAATCTTCTGCTTATTATGTCATAGGTCTCAGGACCTTTTTTTGTCATTGAGAACCTATGTGACACCTTATTACTTAGGTGGTAACTCTGAGATCAATTTGAGCAATTAATGAATATCTGAGGTTACAGGGTCTCAAACGTATTGTATGGTAATGCTCCCCTGAACATTGGAAAGTCACTGTCACATTTGATGTTGAGGACGTACATCTGAAACCACCTTGTGTTATTGGTGAAAGTTGTCAGGCACATTGGTTCTAGATAATTAAGATTAAGGCCACTTAGGCTATATGGGAAGATCTGAGGATCCCTGGTTCAGAGCAGATAGATCAGCAGTTCTCTTTATTCATACAGAAATTTGGAAGATCAGTAGTTCTTACACTGTAGGTCTGAAGCCTACCTGAGAAAGACTGGAGTGCATTTGCCTACAAGGTAAAGACAGAATATGCTCGAGGACCCCATGAGCCCTTGAGAATGATTTGAGTCCCACTTCAGAGACTGGGGAAAGTGTGAGCCTTTCTGGTTCTGTGTCAGAAACACAATTTCAATTACCAATGAACAGAATGAGAATGTTGGCATATCCCGAAACTATTAGGAATACCTATCTTTAGAGGCAAATGTCAGGGAAAGCAAAAATTTCAAAGACTCTTGTATCAGGGAAAAGTCAAGAATCAAGTTGGAGGGTAGAGAAGGCTGAAACATTTCCTTATCCAGTCTTCATGGGAACCTAGAACATCCATGTCCTCCAGGCCAAGCAGCAGTGAAATCAATCTCCATCACACTAACGGGCAGTTCCCAGATACGTCTCCTGATAAATCAGCTGCCTATTTTTGAATATGGCATATATTTCGTCTTTTTGCTGACCAACTTTAAAATATATATGCTCGGATTATAACTTTGTAAACTACTCTAAGACATTAGATTTTCAGTCAACAGAGTCCTACTTTTTGGATAGAGGTCATAAGTTCAGGGGATCAGAGTAAGATGCACTCAGTTAAACTAAGATAGTGATAGTTGATTTTTCAGCAATTAGGTCAGATCAAATAGGCTTAGATCCACATTGGTCAGAAGAAGCACATGTTATTCTCCATGAGGAGCACATTGTAAAGCATGCCGTTTTGACTACAAATTGTGAGCTATTCTTAATCAGAAAAGGAATCCTTACAATGCTTTAGTCAGAGAAACCTACCTGATGCTTTACTGTGTATATGAGGCAGCTAAGAGTGGTAGTTGTAATTTTGACAAATGGTTGACTAAAAGAAAAAATTAAAAACTCCTGTTGTTTTTATGGGGCACAGAGGGCAAAAACATCAGGGTGGCTTTTAGATTAAAAAAAAAAACAGAATTGAAGATGCCATGGTAAAGAAAAGTAGGGACCAGGCAATCCTCTTGAGATGGGCTTTCTTAAAGCTTCCATTTGGCAGACTGGGATGCTCTGATGCCATGTTGGGAAGAAGAGGTAATTAGGAAGTTTCCTAGGGCAGAACCTGAATGTTTCATTCATTGTTGATTAGAAGACACATTTCTGAATTTTCTTTGTAATAAAAAGCAACTGTGAGGCGCAGTGTCTTAGATGGAGCCTGTGACTGGCCATCTCTTTCACCCTGAAACATTCTGAGGCTGCCTGAAACAGGGGGAACATATCCAATATCCCTTTGGTGAGAACTGGAAAGTCTGATTTGACATTGTTCAGACTGAGTAGGACTGATTGTTCTTTTAGGAAAGAGGATAGAACTGCATCACCCCCTTTGCAGAGGAATCCTTTTGAGATTGTTTCAAACAAAATGTGTATATCTTTGTTCTCCTAGGGCAAAAGGGTCCCAATGTGGGTACCAAGGCTCATATTGGAATGCTGGGTCTCACTCTT
Organism: Arvicanthis niloticus; assembly: GCF_011762505.2. NCBI lineage: Eukaryota > Metazoa > Chordata > Mammalia > Rodentia > Muridae > Arvicanthis > Arvicanthis niloticus. The sequence continues at coordinate 71,158 of NW_023045017.1, read as the reverse complement.
GGTAGGAATGGTAAGGTACCAGGTTCTCTGTTTGACATACGTCATGTCTGAAATTTCCTTGACTAACAGGGAATATAGTTGCACTCCCTTTTGGAACTGTTGTAGTGATGAATCACCATAAGATATGAACCAAAGCTGTGGGCTCCAGTCTGGAACTAATGGAATGTTTTCCTTACTCTTGGACAATAGGAACATGTTATGAGCTCTCCTTAGTAGAAACAGGGTGACTGATATCCTCTTGGGGTGATGAGGAGAGGTTGACACTCCCTTGGGGACTGTCTCTGTCTAGAGATGACTCAGTGTCTTTTTGGTCTTCAAGAGAAATTTTTAGGGCTCTCTGGGTATCAGAGGCATTCCTCTGTCTTCTCCTGGTAAATGTAGTGTGTCTGGGAATCTCACAAGGAGAGGCGGAATACCTGAGGTTCTCTTTATGAGAGGGAGTGCTTTGTGTGCACTCTTTTGTAGAGATGGAGGATGCTATGCCTTCTTAAGGAATATTTTTCAGTTTCCTATCTCTTTTGGAAGATGAAGAATGTCTGAGCTCCTTTTGTGACAAAGAGTATGGTTTGCAGGTCTTATGTTCCGAAAATAAATCTTGAGTGTTGCTTTGGCCAAAAGAGGACTCTTTTGATGTGCTTTTTGTATACTTGGACTGTCTGTGAATGCCTTGGGGAGATGTGGTACTTCTGAGTCCCTTCTCAGGAGATGGCCAAGACTCCCAGGCTCCTTTGGCAGAATCAGAAGTTGTGAGTTTTTTATTGGTCTCAGTTTTAAACTTTTATCCCCTTTTGTCAGATTTGTAAGCTCTTACAACTGTGATGGAAGAATGGCGGTTTCTAGGTCCCATCTTTTGGTGGCACAGATTTTAAAACTCTTTGATCTAAAGAGGCATATCTTGTTCTTGTTTCCCTAAATTTAGAATGTCTAGACCAACCTCCTAAAGAGGAAGTATGATTGAGAATATCTTTATTAGGGTAACTAGAACTTGAGTGTATTTTGGCATACTTGAAAGATGTGAGGAATCATTCAGCAGAAAAAATATGTTCTTTTCCCCTGAGACTCAGGCAGAATCACACAGGAAAGAAGGATTTGAACCTGGAGAGTTGGGCGCAGTCTGCCCTCTGGCAATGAACAAGAAATATGTTTGAAGACATCAAGTTCTGAAAGAGAAGAACTGATAGACTCTTCAGGAAATGGGACAGATTTTAATATCCTTTGGGTAACACTGAAAACATTAGAGCCTTTCTTGAGAAAAGAGTCTCTTGCATTCTTGAGAAGGGATAGTAAAAAACCCATCATGTGCACATAGTGACAGTCCCAGAATGTCTGTTGAACAGGAAGTTTCCACAGTGACTTGGGTAGATATCATAGGTTCTAGAAGCCCCTGGGCTCGTTGAGAAACTTCTAGACATTTTTGTGGAGATGTTGGTGTTTCCAGGATTACTTGTTCAGATATTAAAGTTCCCAGAGCACCTTCGTTAGGTTTCAAAAAGCCCCAGAGAATGTGGCACAGATGGCTAAAATTCTACAGAACTTGTAACAAAATCTGAAGTCATAAAAGTGGATTGGGTAGATGGCAGAGGTCCTTCTGACTCTGGATTAAGTGATGAAGAAGATGAAAATCTGAAGGGATCTTGTTCAAGTGGCAAAGGTTCTATAATCGTTCAGGTGATAGGTAGTATTTCTGCAGTGTTTTGCATACATGTCAATGTTTCTAGTGTTCCCAGGCAAATTCAGAATCTCTAATATCTTCTGGATCAGATGTTGAATTTCTTAAAGCCTCTTTTTCCACTCAGGGCCCTCGGGGCTCTTGAGATAACACAAACATTTATGGAGGCCCTTGGTCAGATGTCAATGTCCCTAGAACAAAATGGGCATACAGGAAAGGTTTCAATATCAATAAGTCAGGGAGTGACACTCTCAAATCGAATTGGACATATGGAGAAGATCCTAGACTCACTATGGAATATGGTGATAATTTTTAATATCCTTGTGAGGCATTGGTTATTCCTGATTTTATGTGTACAGGTATAACATTCCAGATTCTCCTGTAAAGACAGGCAAGGACATCCAGGTTCTTCAACAGATATCATATGTTCAGGATTTACTTGAACACATAGAGACATTGTCAAAAGCCCTGAGGAAGATGATACAGATCCTTGTGTTTCTTGTCCAGATAAAGAAATTATCATAGGACATTTGGAAGAATGCATAGATCCTGAAGATTCTGAAGCAGATTGATGTATTTCTTGGACTCACTGAGTGAAATTCAAAGACTCTTTTGGTCTCCAGCATGAAGTTTAAGGTCCTAGAGTACCCTATATACATTTACAGAGAACAAAAGTCCATTCTACAGAAAGGGAAGAATCTGATAGCCATAGGGAAGTACGAAAGGGAATAAGCTGAGAAGATATTAAAAGTTCTAGAAGTGAGCCACCAGATATTACATGTCCTGGGGTAGCTGATGAATTTTTTTGCACACCTGGTACAGATGGTGAATATACTAGAGGCCCCTGGGGAGATGGCAAAGGCTGTATAAACCCTTGTGCAGTTGCAGAAATCATCAGAGATCTTTGATCATATTTCAATGTTCTTGCCATCTTTTGATCAGGGTTGCTATGTCCCTGACATACTTGAGAAGATGGTGAGTCTGATACAGTGAACTGTGTAGAAGTGGAGTGTATTCCTATATGTTGTATATGTGAAGAAGTACTTGAAGGCCTTTATGGAGATTTAGAATATTGGGCAGAGTTTTGTGTACATGTGGACTGACATACTGTCCTCTGTGAAGATAAACATGGACCCACAGCTTGATGAGCAGAACCTGAAGATGATTGAGTTCCCTGTACTGTGCAAGAAAGACCCAGAGGACTATAAGAAACTTCAGAACATTGTGATGTAATCATTATTGCCTGGGCTGAGATGGAAAGTTTCCAAAGCTTGTAGGATGAGTGCAAGGGTGCTCAATACCCTTCATTGAATCCAGATGTTTCTGCACCTCCTTGGGTAGAAGATGAATGTCTACCAGGTTCTAGAGGTTATGGGACAATGTTTCTAGAGTCTCTGGTGCAGGTTGAAAATATGCCACATTCTCCACTACAAAAGGCAAATGGCCTGAGGTATTCTATGTTTCTTCAGGCAAAGATCCCTCTGTTGTCCTGGAAATTTTCTTGGGCTTTTGAGAAGATAGCATAGCCTGTAGATCACCTGGAGAAAGTCCAGGAGTCTGTGGGGAACATGGTGAGTATTGTACAATATGTTGAGTAGATGGGGAATATGTAAGAGAACTCTGAGAAAAGTTGCAGGTTTCAAAGACATTAGGATAGATGATACAGTGTTTATATGTTCTTGTTTGGATGTGGACACTTTCAGAGACCCTTGGGCAGATAGGGAAGTTCCCCGAACTATTTGTGCAGATGACAAAAATCTTACAGTTTTTTTTTTTCAGCAGATAAAGAATTCTCATAGGCACTTGGGCAGATGGAAAAGTTCCATGTTGCTGCTTGACACTTTAATTATATGCTAGAGTCCGTGAGCTAGGAAGCAAAGCTCCTTCAGGTCCCCAGGCAGCTATGGGGTTTCCCAAAGTGTTTTCTCCATAAAGGAAAGCTTTTGCAGTCTCCTGAGTAAATGGTGAAGGTAAGGATGTAATTTGTGCAGAGGTGTTTAACTCAAGAGCTGCTTGTGAATATAGGGAATTCGACACAGCTCTTGTCAATGATGCTGAAGGGGTTGGACTTGCTTGTGTTTGTGAGGAATGGACCAAAGGCTTTGGGGTATGTGATAAAGTTTCTGTAGTCCTTGAAACACATGGAGACATTCCCAAAGAACCAGAGACAGAAGAGAAATCATTATGAGTACAGTGGGCAGACTCGGAAGTTCCAATAATCCTTTGGGAAGATGATGACTGTTGGAGAGATTCTTGACTATATGGTGACACGCCAGGGTTGCCTGAGAAATATGCAAAGCTTGGTAGACAGCCAATGTGCTAGTTTACTTGACACTTGTAAAGAAAATTTCCCAGATTTTTGATCATTTAGCAAATGTTCTGTAGGCTCTGAGGGAGATGGCAAAGTGCCTGTAGTCACTTGAAGAGATGGTGAGGAATTCTGAGATTCTACCATGGTGCCCTAGATTCTTTTGGAAAGATGTTGAATTCTCTGGAAACTCTGAGGTAGATGTCAAAGAAACCACAGTCCCTGGGACAGACATAAAATTTTCTAGAGCCACTTGCTTACTTCTCACATTTGTTAGAGTCCCTGGTGTTGTTTGGGGAGGTTTCTAAGCACATGGTACAGATGATGAAGTTTCCACACTCCCTTGGGAAGATAACAATTGTTTTTAGTTCCCATAGTAGGACAAGAAGATCCTTGTTTAGATGGCAAAATTTCTAGAGTCCAAGTTTCAGATTTGGGCCATCCCATAGCCCCTCTAGAAGACAGAAAATGTTTTTTCAGCCCCTTGATTAGTTGGCAATATTTGAGCCTTCCTATAGGCTTGTCTAGTAGATCTTAAGCTTCGTTCTTACATGGTGAAGATCTTCAAGTACCTTGAGTTTATATAGCCTGTCCCAAGTAGTCAATTTTGATTGGTGTTTTGTCTTTATTGTTGGTCAGATACCAAAGGCTCAAGTGACCCTTGTGTAGAAGGATTTTTAGATGCTATAGAAGTCACAGAAGCTTTCTCACACATTTGAGATAATGACACACACTCTAGACATTTTTTTATTTGTACAATATCTCTTAGACCCTTGGAAATATAGAAAATGTTGTGGACTTCTGAATTCTATTTTGCAGTGTTAGAAATCACTTTGAACATGGAAAACATATTCTGGAGCTTTTGGTAGAGATGAAAAAATTCACTGAAGCCCTGGAGCACATGGTGAAAATACTAAAGCATTTTTGGTAGACAGAGAAAGCCAGAGACTTTTGGGAAAATATGGATTGTCCAGCATGCCCCTGGGTAGATTGGCCGCTTCCCACACTTCCATGGTCATTTGTGGAACATTCCAAGGATTTTGAGACAGATATAAATGATTTGGGACATACCTTAGAAGTAGTTGTAGCTTTTGATGATTCTTTGGCAGCAGTAGACTATGCAATCCCCATTTTGCAGAATGCAGGAGGTTCAAACTATCTTCATCAGACGGGAAAATTTAAGCCTTCTTTCTCAGAAGAACCAATTTTAACTTGTTTTTTTTTCTAGAAGCTGGTTGCCTGGGGACCACTTTGGTAGGAAGAGAATGCCTACAAGTGCTTCCCAGAGAAGGCATGTAAAAGAAAATCTTTTGGATAGATGCAGATAATTATAAAGCCCCATGTTCAGATATGGTAGATCCTAAGGCATTTTGTTGAGATGAAGAAATTCTTAATGTGTTTTGTGTACCTGTGCAAGAATTGACTGTAACTTCAAACTGAGGGGAAAATACTAGAGCTACCTGTGTAGATGAGGTCTCTCTTGGAGCATTATGGACACATGAGAGAGGTCTAATTGCCTCATGGGCAGACATGGAAGTTTCTAGACCTCCTTCTTGTGTACCTGTGGAAGTTGGAAGGGAACTTTTGTTAGCTGGAAAAGGGAATAACACCTTTTGTGTAGAATGTCATGTTTCATAGCCAACTTGATGGGCAAAACAGATTCCAAGGATCCTTTGGAAGATAAGGCAAAATCCATAGCCTTTGGAGTATTAGGAATATGTTCTGGAGACACTTGTGTGTATGAAGAAGAACCAACTGCCCTCTATGCAGATTGGAAAGAGTCTATACTATCTTGTGTAGATGGAGAAGATAGTTGATACTCTTGAAGGAATAGGGAGTTTCCCAGCCCCTTCTCAGAAACTTGGGGAGATCCTATACATTCTTGTGCACAGGCAGAATTTAATGTATCTCCTTCTTTATATCTACAAGACGCTACAGAATCTTGTGTATGAATATGATGTCCCATAGGCCCTTGTTCACATGGAAATGGATTCATAGCCTTTTCTACAGATGAAATATGTCTTAGAACATCTGTTGTAGATGTGCAACATCCAAGAGCCATTTCAAAAATGGGATAGTGTCTAGAAATTTTTTTGTATATGTATTCTGTCTAACAGACCCTTTCTGAGTTAGGGTAGTACTTGAAGAACTTGGTACAGGTTTGGGAAATGTTAGCTTCTCTGATGTATTTGTCGTAAATTTAGGAGCCTCTCCTATCAAAGCTGAATGCTTTAGAGTCTCCTGGGTAGGCAGGGAAGGTTGTATCTTCTGAGCACACTGTACAAGTATGGAGCTTGCATGGCTCACTGGCATGGTTTTGGCACAATGTTGGCTCTTTTGGTCCTGATGACAATCAGGAGGGCCCTTTTGGATGGTAGGAGACATTTGAATAATTCTCTGTCAGATATGAATATTTTGAAGACTGGTTGTTTAGAAGGAGGATCTTTCAGTGTTGTTTTGCTAGAATGGAAATTTTCAGGGTCCCTTTTCATAGAAGGAAAAAATTATTTTTTTTCCTGTGGGAGAGCAGATTTGTCTTTGACCATCTTCTCTAGAGGGGGTCAATACTAGTGACCCCTGACATATTGGGAATGGCCCGGAACCCCTGGTGAAAATGATGAATGTACTAGATTAGTTTGTGTGTGTGCAGAAGGCACAATAATAATTTGGGTGGATTCAGGGTTTTCTCCCACATCTTGCGTATGTGCGGAACACTCAAGAACCTCATCTGGAAATGGAAAGCGTCCTTGAGCTCCTAATGTACTTGTAGAAAATTTTGTTCTTGCATGGGGATGTGTTAGTATTGTGAGGCTCCCTTGTGGAAATACAATTGCATTTAATCCTCTTTAGACTGTAAGAGATGATCTAAGCCCATTTTTTAATGATGAAGGACTTTGATTTTCTTCCTGATCTAATGGACAAGGTCTGAAATCACCTTGGTCAGCAAGCTCAGGTCTCAAGCTCACTTTACTGAAAGCAGATTACATAGGGAACTTTGTGGGAATTGGAAATACCTTTGTTTGTCTTTGTGAGAAGACTTACTTATCTGCCATGGTTTGGCAGCTGTCAAATATGTTAAACTCTCTTGGGACCAGTGGTCTGACTTAATCTATTTGAGAATTGTTAAAGGAGTATCATAATTGGAAAGTGAAAGGTGTGCTGAGAAGACTGTGCTCTCACGACCTGCTTGCACCAGGAGAGCACCCTCTAATGGGAGGCCATCTGTGTTGTAGGAATGTCTGTTGGAGCCTTGTTAACTGAATAAGAAAGGCTGATTTAGAACCTTGCACCTCAGAAACTTTGGGGGCTAAACAATCACTTGGACATTGTGCTATAGAAGAACAAGTGATAAAATTTGAATACAGTGTATGGAATACATGGAATGATATTACAGATATTATTCTGTATTTTAAACATGACTTATCCTAGATAAATTTATGACAATTGTGAGCCATCCTGGATGCTGAAAGGCATCTTTAAATGACTAAAAATACCCACTGCAATATAATTATTGTAGAATTAATATTTTAAGTATTGTTTGGAGAATAAGAAAAAACAATAGTCTCCATATGGTACAGTTGACAGTTGCATTCCAAATACTCTCATCTCTGTGTGACTAAGTGCATCGATTGAGAACACAGATGCTGTTGTACTTGTGAATATAGCACATATGGACTTAAACAATTTTTTTTCCTCTCACAGTTTACATGTTGAGTCTCTATATCATTTATATATTTGGGTTGCTTTTGAAAGATCACATAATTCTCCTGAAGGCACAATAGGCTAATGGCTCATATCAGTGGCTCCGCATGGGCCATTCACTTTCATTCCAATGGCACAGCTGGAACATAGTTGCACAGAATGATTTTTGAAACCCTTAGTCAAGTTGATTCTTTCAAATGTCAGGCTGTAGAGCTGTTAATACACTGAGAAAGTGTAAGATTGAGGATATATATGAAGATACCATTTTACTAACCGAAACTTGATTTGGTTGTTACACATCCTGCCATTGTTTTGTGCAGTTTTTTGTTCTTGCTGGTTGAATGACATTTGTTTGCTTGTTTGTTTGTTTGTGTACTTTGTTTTATTTTGGGAATGATTTCTGTTTCCGTTTGGCTACACAGCCAATAACCCTGGAATCATTCAGACGCACAGGGGCACTTTACTTTCATCTAATTATTTCCCTGAAACATTACCTTAGTGCTTTGCTGCATTGTTTCTTTTTGGAATTTCAAAATTCTTAATTACTCACTTTCTTTTTTGGACCCAAATATATTCCAATAATTCTAATTTTAGAGGCATCTGCTCCCAGGTAATTCTTTCTTTTCCTACAACGTTGGGTAAATTCTGTTCTTGACTAATTCTGTATTCACAGTGGTTATCCCCATACTAGTAGAAGTCACAACTTCTATCTCGCCTAAGTAAAATTCCTGTTGCTATTTAAAGGCTCCCAGAGACAGTGTATTCTTGTTTTCAGAACTCTCTGACAAGAAATATGCCAGGAAGGCACCTGGGTGATCATCTAGACAGGTCCAGTACTGGAAAAAAATGAAATCCAGGGGCTTACTAAATATCCAAACCAGACTTTGTTTAACTGACTTCCAGTCTCAGGCTTCTCCCAACCTAAATTAATAAAGTTACAAATGTGGTTGTTGACAAGGCTTGGTCTTCTCTGTCTTTCCAGTGCATCCAGTTGTTTATTCATGCAAAGGAATGAACTTGGTAATCATCAAGACAACAGTGAAAAATTCTTTTAAAAACATGCAATATAATCAAAAAACCATATGTATGTGAATATGTATATGAATAAAAGCATATGCATGAAAGTGCTGTAGTGAATCTGATTTCTTTGTAGTCTGACAAAGAAAAAGAATAACTTTGAAAAGCTTGAGAAAATAATATTAATCACTGAAGTAAATGCTACAATATATACTATTTAGTTGTTTTAATTTTTAAATATACTATGAAAAAAGTTATTTAATCTGAACAGCTTTATAATGTTGGTATTAATGATATTATTTAGGAGAGAGTCACAAGTGTGGAAAATAATTCACAGAAATCTTAGTCAATCATAAGTCTAGTAATGTCATACATGTAAATATAACTCCTACCCAGTTTACCTTGGTAGATTATGTGAGGTAAACATAGTCACTATAACTGAAATTGATAAACCCATTTAGTGTTGACATTAGAATTGCCAAGTTAATTCTCAAAAGGTATATATTATCTGAATTGATACTAATAATTTTCTGTCCATTAACCCTGCTGCAAGTTCTTCATGCCTAGCAGTATTATTCTGGTATGTAAAATCAGTCTCTTCAAAGACTGTAAAAGACCAACTGGAAATTCAGATAAGCCAACCAAAATTATGATACTTACTAGCATGGGAATAAGACTGTGAATACATAAATAGTCAAGAACAGAATTTACCACAGAATGAAGTACAATAATGGATTTCCTGGAAGCAGATAGATTCCTTTAAATGAAAATTATTTGCATATATTGGTATTAAAAAAGAAAGTGAATGATTAACATTTGGAAAATACAAGGAGAAAGAATGTTGCACAGCACTAAAGGAATTGCACAGTATTTTAATTAGATAATAGAAAAGTGCTTATGTTCCTCTAAACTACACACGGCTTATTGGCTGTGTAGCCAGAGGGAAACAGAAATTATTCACAAAATAAATCAAATAAAGCAGAAAAACAAAGCCCTTTCAACCAACAAGATCAAAATTCTGCTTAAATATACTGACAAGGTGTGTGAATACCAAATCAAGTTTCTCTTTCAGTAAAATGGTATCTTCATACATATCTTCAATCTTACACATGCTCACTGTACCAACTGCTGTACAAACATGACCTTTCAAAGAATCACCTTGACTAAGGGTTTCAAAAATTATTCTGTGCAACTATGCTCCAGCTGTGTCATTGGAATGAAAGCAAATGGCCCAAGTAGAACCAAGATGAGCCAGTAGCCTATTGTACCTTCAGGAGAATTATGTGCTCTTCCAAACACAATCCAAATACATAAATGTTATAAGAACTCAACAAGTACACTGTGACAGGCAAAGCAATTACTTAAGGAGCTACATTCAAGAGTCCAACTGCATCTGTGTTCTGAATCTACACACTTAGTCAGGCACAGATAAAAGTATCAACTTGCATCTATACTTCAAGTAAACTAATATTTTGTCTTTATTTTCCAAACAATACCTATAATAGTATATAATTTGCACAATAACCATATTGCAATATATATTATTTAGTCATTCAGTAATGTCTTTCAGCATCCAGAAAGACTAAGAGTTGTCATAAATTTTTCTAGGATATGTCTTCTTTACAATACAGAATAATATCTGTAATATCATTCCATATATTTTACGTTCTATTCAAATTCTATCATTTCTTCTTTCCATAGCACAATACCAAAGTGATTGTCTACTCCACACAGTCTCTGTGGAGCAGGGTTCTGGATCAGCATTTTCCATTCAGTTGCGAGGCTCCAATAGACATCTCTGCAACACTGATGGCCTCCAGTTAGAGGGTAATATACTGGAGCAAGAAGGACTTGAGAGCACAGTCTTTTCAGCAACCTTTGCCCTTTCCAATCATGATGCTTCTTTAACAATTCTTTGTCATGGCCACTGACAGTGGCACCAGACCAGGTAGCACTCTGGATTCTAAGGTAAAGGGTCCTCAGTGTCCCTCCACATTCAGAATGCTTGGATGATTGCCCTGCTACTGCAAGCACAGCTGCCAGGTGAGACACCTTGAGAGAGGCCCATGCAAGTCCAAACAGACACTCTGGAGCTTTACTTGATTCTATAGAACAATGGTCATTCTAGTTCTCTGCCCTTTGCCTCCCAGATGTGTCCACAGTTGTCGGGATAGAAATCTTCTCTCAAATGGTCCTGCTTAACTGCTTTTTTCTGTAATTTACCATTGGCAAGTACATTCACTGTCTCTTCAAGCAATGGTAGCTTATTTACCATTTCTGCTGTCAATTTTGTTAAAGACTGAAAATGATCAGACATGTGAAAAAGGCCAGCGAGCCTGAACACGGACTTTAACCTCTGACCATAGACCTCCGGTTTCTCAGCCTCCTTGGCCTGAGACTCCTTACATTATCTGCCATCCAAATATTTACATTCTACCCCAAAGGGGCAAGTAGTTGCTGAGTTCCCAGACTACATGTCCTGGAGAGCCCCTTCAGTGTCCCACAATGGGGGAAGCATTTGACTAGCAAAGACATGAGGGACTTTGCACCTCATGGTCTCATTAGACCGACTTGTCACAAGTTCAGGTGTCCAAAGATTCAAAAAACTGGATGCTAAGTTACAGAACAGCTACAAAGGAACTCTGGCAAATAGTGAAGCAGTTTTTCATGCCCTAAAACTGCACCTTCTATTGGATTCACTGGGTAGGCCCTTTATAATTTACAATTGGTACTGAGCATATAGTTGTAGCTTAGAGCTCATGGCAGTCGACAACCCATGATTAGTCTACATTCAGGCCCAAGAACACATGAGAAGGACCCTATGTCCAACACTGTATAGATGGTCAGGATCTAAAATTTTATTGGCACAAAATGCTAAGTTAGAACCAAAGGGGACTTTGGCAACAAAAGTCATTGAAATAATTGTTGATATTTGGCTATACCAAAACAAGTTTCTCTGTCAGTAAAATGGTATCTTCATACATATCTTCAATCTTACACATGCTCACTGTACCACCTGCTGTACAAACATGACCTTTCAAAGAATCACCTTGACTAAGGGTTTCAAAAATTGTTCTGTGCAACTATGCTCCAGCTGTGTCATTGGAACGTAAGCAAATGGCCCAAGTATAACCACCAAGATGAGCCAGTAGCCTATTGTGCCTTCAGGCTATACCAAATATCAAGATCACTGTCTTACCTAAGCATCAGCGACATTTCTATAGCAGCTGATGGTAGCATATACAGAGATCCACAGCCAAGCATTTAGGAGAGATCAGGAAATTGAGTAGATGATGAGGAAGTGTTGTAGGAACCAGAGGGTCAAGGACACCAGAAGAGGACAGCCCACAGCATTAACATTTCTTTTCTGCCAAAGGTTAAATTTTATATACTTTTTTGAATAATATTACCTCATACCTTTCAGCATTATTTCATGCATGGTCAACTCAATTCCTTATGCATTGGGACAAATAAGTCCTAAGCTACTCTAAGTAAGAGAGACTTTTAACCCACTTTTAACCCACGTGGCTAAAAAAATACGCTTATGACACAAGGGAATTCATACTACACTGATTTATGTTTCCAGAGCCCACAACTCATGTTATGTGTCTTTATGCTGATAATCAGTCATAGTGGAAAATTCACCCTTCATACCAACCCCTAAGTAGCTGATGATAGATTTGAGATTACAGAAAGAATGCTATGAGACTGGTATATGTACTTTAATATTGCTCCCAGCCTGCAATGGACTTTCCAAACTTATGTCTATTCTAGATTATGAGAATGAATAGAAGCCGAGTGGTATTGTGGATGTTACTGGTCACAAGGAATTACTTAATATGTCTCCACTTAACAAATTAATCTGAAATGTTTTCATTTTGTTCAAGAGGGTTTGCTCCTGGCTTTTTGGCCTTCTCTGTCTGACACTACCCCTCTAGTGCCTGGCACAAGAGACTTTCTACTTCTCCTCAAAAAGGATTTATTTTTCCACTTTCTAAACAAACAGGATGGGTTCCTAAATTCTTCCTGACTTGAAATGCCCTTGGAAGTTTCCATATTTCTCCAAGGCTGTCCTCTCTGGTTAGAAGTCCATGAAATACAAGCAGGTCCAGAAAATCAAGTATAGCCTTGAGTCCAATTACCCATAATGGTGTGGTTTCATCTACACACAGATCTGAGTAGCTGAACCCAAAACTGAAGAGTTAGTCTTGTTTGGCATAGCTATCCAACCTGTGCACAAATAATGCAATTGCTGCCTGGATTCTCAAAGTTTCTACTAATAATATGAACATCCTAAGCTGTAAGGAAGTGTAGACAGAGAACAACCCATTCATGTTAAAGGTATTAGAAAATTATGGATACAAGGCACACATCTGAACAAAATCAAAGCAGTACACAGAGCAACCCAATAGCCAAAGCCAATCTAAATGGACAGAAACTTAAAGCAATTCTAGTAAAATCCTGGACAAGACAAGGCTGTCTACTCTCTCCCAATCTATTCAATATAGTACTTGAATTATAGCCAGAACAATAAGACAACTAGAAGAGATCAAGGGGATACAATTTGTACAGGAAGTCAAAGTATTGCTGTTCACAGATGATATGATAGGATACACAAATGACCCCCAAAATTCTACCAGAGAACTGCAGGTGACAAAGACCAACACTGTGGGTAGACACACAATTTGTTCAATGAAATTAGTAGCCTTCCTTTATATAAATGATAATCTGGCAAAGAAAGAAATCAGGGAAATAATACCCTTCAGAATAGCCACAAATAATATAAAATATCTTGGTAAAACTCTAACCAAGCAAGTAAAAGACAAGAACTCCAAGTCTCTGAAAAAAGAAATTGAAGAAAACATAAGAAGATTGAAGGATCTTTCATGCTCATGGATAGGTACAATTAACATAGTGAAAATGGCTATCTTACCAAAAGAAATCTACAGATTCAGTGTAATCCCCATAAAATTCCAACAATTTTTTACAGACCTTGAAAGAACAATTCTCAACCTCATATGGAAAAAAATAATAAACTTAGGCTAACTAAAACAATCCTGAACCAAAAAAGAACTGGGGGAATCACCATCCCTGACCTCAAGCTGTACTACAGAACAACAGTGATTAAAAAAATGCATAGTATTGATTCATAAGCAGACATGTTGATCGATGGAATTGAATTGAAGACCCCGAAATAAACCCACTCACCAATGGACATGTGAATTTTGACAAAGAATGCAAAACCATACAATGAAAGAATAGAAAGCATCTTTAACAACTGGTGCTGGTTGAACTCGATGCATAGAATAAAAATAGATTTATATTTATCACCCTAAACAAAACTCAAGTCCAAGTTCATGCAGGACCTAACTAACAACAGATACACTAAATCTCATAGAAGAGAACGTGGGAAATACCCTCGAACTCCTTGGCACAGTGGAAAATTTCCTGATCAGATATTCAATGTCTCAGGCTCTGAGATCAACAAATGTTAAATGGGACCTCATATAACTGAAAAGCTTCTGTAAGACAAAGGACACTGTCAATAGGACAAAATGGCAGCCTACAGATTGGATAAGGATCTTGACCAACTTTGCATCTGATAGAGGCTTAATATTCAAAGTTTATAAAGAACTCAAGAAATTAGCCACCAACAAGCCAAATAACCCAGTTAAAAATAGAATCTGAAATATTTCACATCTTTAGTCATCAGGGAAATGCAAATCCAAACAACTCTGAGATTCTATCTTGTATACACCAGAATGGGTAAGATTAAAACCTCAAGTGAAAGCACATGCTGGCCAGAAAGATGTATGTGTATTTGGTATTTTTCACTGCTTTTGTTTTTGACTTACTCTAAAGGGTTTGAGCCAGAAATTCTGTTGAGATATATCCTATCAAAAGAATTTTTCTTTGATAACATTTTTCTCTGTGAAGGTTTAACATCTTCTTTTGCAACAATTTTATGAATAGCAGCATGAGCTTTGTATTAGGTAAGAAACTCTGAATGTTTTTGGTAGAGTCAATAGGATTGCATTCTAGAAAAATATTATGTACATAGTTTGGTGGTAGAGTACTTGCTTGAATTATGATAAGCTCTTGGTTTGATTGTCAAGCTATGTCCCACCTAATAACTCTTCAGGTGCTTCACTTAGCATGTAGAGCTGCTATGGGACACAAGGAGCTCTAACGTCTGTGCTTTGTGGCTGTTCTTCCACTGGCAGCCTTTGTGTCACTTTTTATGTAACTTTCTTCAAGAATTGAGGAATTTTAACCTTGAGTTCTAATGAACTGATTTTAATATTGAGTTCATGTTTTTATTCTTCTGAGATGTCCCTAGAGTCCAACTTAGAAAATACCTATAAGATGCCAAATGAGAGATAGAATTAATGGCATTAGAGACTGAGGTAAGAGTATCATGAGCACAAGGCCAGTTCCACAACTGAAAATAAATGGCAACTGAAGGGATTGGGTTTAATTTACATGGAAATTGAAGAAATCTCTGAGTGGGAAGCATGCATTTGTGTCCATAGATGACCCTCTGCTTTTTACATAAGTGCTTTAGTGTGGAGAGAGGCAAGATATGGGGTTAGAAGATGTTCTGCTGTTGTTCTTTGTCATTTTCTCTATTTTCTTACAAGTGAATTATCAAAGATCCATTTTCAGCTTCTCATTACCGACTTAGGTAAGATCTAAAACTCCTTTCATTTGGAAAAGTCTTAATATTGGAATAATATAATATAATATAATATAATATAATATAATATAATATAATATAATATAATATAATATTAACTAAGGAATGGGAGCTGAGAAGAACACTATGGTAGAGGTGGAAAAGTGTCCATTAGTTGAGCTTGGAAAGAAAGAGTGAACATATAACCCAGTTTGCCCCCTTTTGCACAGAACACATGAGCACCTAAAATGGGGTAGAATTGGGAAGAAAAAGGCAAGAGTGAACTTTCTCTGCATAAACATTTAACTACGAGAGATATTCACGGATATCATTCTGGTCATTGTGTCTTTAGATGTAATGGCCTATTCTTATGATGACAGTACAAAATGACCACAGAGGCTCTTGGTAAGGTCTTGGTTAGAGTGAAGAGTAGTAAATGCTTGGAAGCCAACCAATAGTTTGGGGATATATGGGAAGGCAAGTGTAGAATCAATATCATGATGGAATGTACTTTCATACTTTTGTTTAGCTTCAACATTGTCTAGAATCTTGGAATTCAAGGTAGTGTCACTCTTTGCTGTAGACCAGGGAGTCTCAGATATTTAAGCCCTGTATTTCTGTTATTGCTGTCAAGGGACAAGGCTTTCTGCATGATGAACGCCATTCCCTCATTTTTCCAACTTAAGACGTTTGTGTGTTGTGTCTACAGACATGCTGTCAGCACATTTACGGAGTTTGATGACTTTCAAGAACATGATCAGTTGCAAATAGGTTATTGGACATAAATGTAATTGCTACAGGGCATCACAGTGTTTTGGTGATAGCTAAGAGAACCAGAAACAGAAGAAACATGGGGTTTTCTGCTTATTCCCAAAGAACTACAAAGGTTACAGATGGAATTTAAAGTGATGTAAGGAATGTGGGTCAGAGACAGTGTGTGACAGGTTCTGCTGCATTTGATAGCATCCTATCAGCTGGACTACACTAGAAAGTGAAAAGCTATGACAGTGAGTTAGGCACAGGTGGCACCACTTGCCACACTAAACCTGATTTTAGGAAATTAGCTGAAAAATCTGGATTTCATTCCCCTATATGTGAAAAGAGGAAGGTATTATATCAATAGGACTGGTGGCAGGTGCCTTCATTATTGCTAAGTTACTGTACCTCAAGATGAGTGAATGCAGTTATGAGCTTTAATATTTGAAGAAAATTAGATTGGAAATAAAATGGAAGTTTCTAGAGTTGGTTTGATAGAGTTTAACATCATTTTGGTCTACTAGAGAATTGTAAATATCTTAGTCTTTCTCACTGATTAAATGCTTTTCAATAAGTCTTATATGAATCACAGAAGATGACTTCATTGAAGTATATGAAATGATATCCTGAATTTTCTCTACAAATGTAAAAAAAAATCTGGAATCATACTGATATTTGATAGACTATTTTTATTTACTTAAGCAGAGGTTTATAAAAAATATGTGTATGTTTCTCTCAGTCAAAAGAATTGATCCTTGAGAATGTCCAGAAAATTTTGTAATTTTGTATGGTGATTATCTTCTGCAATAACATTGTAAGTATGTAGACGTTTAAAAAACTACAGGAAGTAGAGTAATATTCAAAGATGTATCCACGCCCGTATTCTGCTTTTCTCCAGATTCTTTCTACTTTTCTTTCTAATTCATTGTAAACATTTTAGAAACTTTCTGGCCATTATTGCCTGTTGAGTCTATAGCGTTCTCCTGGAAGCCATAGAGTTCATCTGGAAGAATAACAACATCTTCCTGGGATTCAGGCTACCCTAGAGCAACAACAGGTCTCCCTGTGTCAGAGAGCACTGATTAGTAACCATTGTCTTCCAATACAAGGAGCAAAGAGGGAAATCTCTGTCTCTCTTTTTCTCTGTCTCTCTGTCTCTGTCTCTGTCTCTGTCTCTGTCTCTCTCTCTCTCTTTCTCTCTCTCTCTCTCTTTCTCTCTCTCTCTCTCTCTCTCTAATTGAGTGTGTGTGTGTGTGTGTGTGTAAACTGGTATGTCATATTCTCTCTCTCTCTCTCTAAAACTTTAATTATTCAAAACCTATTTTAGTGATGGTTCTTAAAAGATTAACCACCTTTGTAGCCCACCACCCATCAGAGGTACTGGGAAAGAAAGGATAAGGGAGAACTGGACCTGTTTAGAAAGGTTCTTTGGAGCAAATCACGTCTGTGTTGTCTGGAATCCAGAAGTTCGGTTTACAGGTTAGCAGCCATTGGCAGATCAATTCACTCACAAACACTTCACGGATATACCAGAAATTCAGTTCCTTAGTGTCAGGATAGCCAACGCAAATCAGTAGCTGTGGCACTACCTAGCAGTAACATCCTGGTCTCAGCCTTGACCTGAGTCAGCAGGAAGGACCAAGAGGAAAGCCAGTTCATTGCTTTGCTTCTCTCAAGGTTCACAAGCTAAGTCCATGGAAGACCCGAGACCACAGGTATTGCAGAGCTAGCTTTATAAGCAAGCCAAGCTCAGCCTCCATCAGTGTCTGTAGAGTCCTATTCATACCCTCCAAACATCACATGTCCTTCACGGACCTTGCCTCAGCCACTGTATTGCCTCAGCACATGTGTTTGTCTCAACTGACTTCACTCTGCCAATCAGCTCAAGTCTGCAGAAGTGGCAAGAAACTTCAGCACACCGCCAGAAGTTTTTTGGTGCATTTCTCTCTATGGAGTCCTGACAAATGCAATGTAAGCTATGCAATGTAAGGTGGATCAACACCTGTGTGTCCTTATCAAAAAATCCTTTCATATGCTTGCTTTAGCAGAATATCCTTTCTCCTGTGTCTGCTTCAGAGAAATGTTCCTTCACAAGTCTGCCTTAGACTTTTTCCTGTGTCCACATTAAGGAAACATTCTTGCATGTCTTTGCTCCAGCAAAACTCCATCCAACAAGCCTTAAATTTCCACCTCTCTTTCTTTCTCTCTCTCTCTCTCTCTCTCTCTCTCTCTCTCTCTCTCTCTCTCTCTCTCTCTCTCTCTCTCTCTTGCTCATTGGCACTACCAAGAATCTTTATGTCATTTTCATCTTTGTTCTCTCAGTTTTACTCAGATAATCTGATTGTTGTATTGTCTTTTAATACCTCTGTTCTTAGCTTTTTTATGTCTCCCTTGGCAGATGAACAATTTTTTCAGTGTGTTCTCCTTCAGCTGTACTCCAGGTTCCTTGTGTAGCACATCATGGGTGAATACTTCAGGTAGTGTTTTCTGGCCAATATCCTTCGTGGATTTGTATCCAACTTGGTGCCAGCAAAAATCCAGAAAAATGTTTGTCTTCTCAACTTCTCCTTTCATTACTACTACTCTTTGGTTTGGAAGGGGAGAGAGTATCATGGGTGCAGGTCACTACACCTAGAGGGTCATATGTTACTCATTATGAGGACACAGAACTCATTTTGATAATGCAACTCTGTAGCCAGACACAAGGCATCACCAATTGATAATATAACTTATCCAGCTCGCTTTCTCTATAGACTACTGGCTATAGACTACTGGCTCATTCATTCTTCTTACAAAACCTCTCTGCACAGCCATGACTTTCCTTCACTTTCTATTCAGAGATAAGTGTTTCTTCTTGCCATATCTTTGTGATTTTAGAGTGCTACGGACACTCTCCAAGTTACACCCTCTGAAAAGCTGCTGCAACTCTAGCTACTTTATGTATATTAAAGATTAAGTAGAGAATTTAGACTCATTAAGAAGAAGAAATTCAGCAAACTTCACCCAACCATAGAAAGGAAGAGTTTAAAAGTCAAGCCAAGTACAAATGATTCCAAACACAGGCAAATAACAGATTCTTGACAAACATAATCAGTAGCCTCTGTATTGATTAAAAACACAGAAAATGTTCTGTGGTGAAGCTCAGTGTCAGAGCACTTGCCCAGCACATGTGAGTGTCTGAATCTCACCCATTGCACTCCAGAATATACCAGTGTTACAAATGTTGTGCTTCTTCCCGAAATGAATGTAATCTGGGAAAGAGAACAAAGGGAGCTTTTGGACTCCTGGTCCTGAGATATTGTGAAGTATGGCTAGCCACAAGGGTAGATGTTTCCCACAGAAAACTCAATTTCATCAATCTTTAGAACAAACCAACGGAGAAGAGTTTAAGGATAGATTTGAATTTACATAGAATTTAGAGATCATGAGCCATCAGCCATGTAATTTATGTTGAATTTATGCCCTTTATAGTGAGATGCTTTTCTACTTGCATAGATTCGAGTGCAGTGGTCACAGTCATGTGTTCTGTGTCTACTCACATATTTTCTCCCACTTGCAGCTACCTAGAGTGAGACCTAGTTTGCATTGAGCTTTAGTCCAGAGAAAGTAGAAGACTCAATATGATCTGCCTCATCTCAAAATAAGTGGGGCCACTGATTATTCCCAAGATGTACTTAGTTTGACTCTAATTCAGGATCACACTTTTGGCATCAGGTAATACTGAAAATTTTGTTTCAGCAGGTGTTTACAAAAGTTCTATGCCTTAGACATACTCCAGCTATGGCCCCTGCCATATATGTGTCACAAATGGTAGTGGTAGGAGCTCAGATGTGATCAGCAGATTACTTGTTTTAGAGAAGGTTGTTATTGTTATGGAGTCAGGGTAGAGGGGCAAACTTGAAGTTTAAAACAGATTAATTTGATGATTCTTTTGACTTTGAAATTTGTTGCAAACACTCACCATTGGCATAATGGAAAACCTACAAGTGATTCTCTACTACAGAAAGTCAGTAATGAATTAATTCTAGTTACATATGGTTTAATAAGTAAAGCTATTTTTATATGCAAATATGGACATATACAATTTATGTTTTTACTTCTTTTGGTAAATATATATCTGTGTGAGCATTTTTTCATCTGTGCACATGTGTACACAAAATTAATTGATTCCAAAGATTATTAGTCATCATTCGATCTCCACCTCATTTGTTTAGATATTTTATTTACACTTCATATGTCATCCCCTATCCCCATCGCCCCCCCAACCCCCTTAGGAAACCTTTATCCCATGCCCCCTTTTCCTTTCTGCATCTATACATTTATTTTAAAATAATGTTAATCATAGGCTTTATAAGTTTGGAATTGTTCAATCAGATGTGTAACCCACTGACCAACCTAGATATAACAACTATCTTTGACTGGTGGAGATACATGAATATCTGCCTCCCTGTCTCCCCCCTCTTTCTCTCTTTCATCACCTAGCTTCTCCTCTCCTTCCTCTTCTCCTCTTCTTACTCCTTTTCTTCCTCTCAGTACTCCTCCTACCTTGGCTCCTCCTACACATCACCCTTCCTGTTAAAATGAAACTTTTCTCTCAAAATACAATTAGAGCATAATTATGCCATTTTGTACCAGTGAGGTACAGGATAGTCTTAATACCCAGTCCATCCTTTTGTTGACTAACCAGCTCCTCTGTCATGTATTCTAACTAAAACATTTAGTTCTGAACCTGGCTTTAGGATGAATGTCAGCTGACGACCATCCACTCAAATCTTTTCTCTTAAGGTCAATAGCTATATGTTTTCAACCCCATCAGAAATCCAGAATGACTGAGTTAACTATAATTGTGGGAAGCACAAATCATAGTTTCTAAAACTTAGCCAATTTATAGAGACCTCTGAACACCTGGACACATGCTCTACTTCAGAACGTTGGAGCAACTGTTCTTCTGCCTTCTGTCCCAGGATCATCTGACAGACCTTAGTGCTGCAGAATTATTAAGGGCTGATTACTCTGAACTTAGAGCTCACTAATTGCCTAGGTTGGCCAATACTATTCAGATATTTACTAAGACCCTAGAGCAGTGTGAGCATTAAATCTGCAGATCTTCATACCTGGACTTTTCATGTGGGTTTTGTGGATCTGAACTTAGGTCCTCAGGCTCATGCATGGCAAACCGTTTACTAACAGAGCCATCTGATCAGCACCTATATAAGTTTTCTTTTTTAAAAACCACACTTTAAAGTCACTAAGAACAAAGGGTTGAATATGCAACTATGGAGAAAATTTTGCCAGGCATACAAATTTAGCAGGTCTAAGGCTAGGAAATTGAAATATCTCAGCCTTTGGAAGCAGCCAGTTTTCTAGGTCTTGTATATACATAGAAGGTAGGGGATTTCTTAGCTATGAACACAAACTAGCATTAGAGCTCTTAGCTGGCAACTGGGAACACTTCTTCCTCCTCAGGTCTATTCCTGCTTTTGTTGTTGTTCTTCTGCCTTTCTTTCTCCCATAGGCATTCTTAAACTGTTCAGCTTTTGTTTCTGTAGCTGTAGCTGTGTGAACAGCTACCTTGCTGCTTTCATAGTTCAGTCTGCTGACACCTAAGCTGCCATTGCTGCTTTACTGCCTGTTCTATATCTCTCCTTCATGTGATTGTTTATTCCTGAGTTACCATCATAGATTAGATTATAAATAGAAGGCAAGAAAATTTCCCTTGAGGGGGATGAAGAAATGGATTTCCTGTTAGGAATGCGTCTTGCTGCAGTATATGACCTAGGTTTGGTTCCCAGAACTTATTTCATGGCTTACAACTATTTGTAATTCAAATTGCAGAAAATCCAACATAGTTTTCTGACCTCTGTACGTTTCATACATGCACATGGTATACACACACACACAGACACACACAGACACACACACACACACACACACACACACACATATATATATATATATACATATATATATATATATATATATATATATATATATATATATATGTATATATATATATATATATTTGGGCCAAACATTTACATAAAATAGAAGTAAAAATATATAAAGATATAGATATATTTACAAGCATTCTTAAGAGAAATCTTTTATTGGGACTGGTGATACATACCAGGAAACAAAAGGCAGCAACTGGTGAATGTCTTCCTACAGACACCATGCTATGCCTTGTAGAACCAGTCACAGTCATCGAGGCTTATATTTTAGGCCAATCACAACCATGCCACTAACCACCAATCACATTCACTAAGGATTATGTTTAGACTAATCACAATGGTGAGTCTTAAGACCAATCATAGTAACATTAACTTTGTAATTTAGGTCAATCACAGCCTGGCTCTTAACAGCCACTACAGCCATTTAAATTTTTTTCTGACCAATCACAGCCTTGCCTTTTAGGACCAATCATAATCAGTGAGTCTTATATTCTCAACCAATCTCATAAGCAGTGTATGTTCTATAGTTGCCAGGATACAGTAAACATGAGACTACTTGACTTCAAGTGAGTGGAGAGGTAAGGTTGACTAAGATGGAGCTCTGTTTTAAGGGCAAAATCCTTAGATATTTCTTGTTTAATCTTGTCCCAATCATTGAAATAGGGATGGTGAACTCACCAACAGTAAACTGTGAATGTGATAATTTCATATTTCAGTTGTATCAGTTAATAGTTAATATAAAGCTGTATAGTTAACTCTCTGAGTTATCCAGGCTTAATTGTCTAACTTGGTCTTTAGGAAATAGCTTTTCTTTTCTTGAGGAATACTATTTATAGCACAGTTCACAATTTCTGGTACCTTCGATTGAAAAACAAAACAAAACAAAACAGACTGGCTGTATTTTTAAATACTGACCAGTTTTATCATGAGGGTCATATAGTACAACAACTACATAAAAGATGGTTAATAATAAGTGATAAGTTATAGATCATTAATTTAAAATGATGATAGATTATAAACAACAGATAATAAATTATAGAATATAGAATATAAAGGATTAGATAGTAGATAATAAATTGAAGAATTGAAGAGTATCCAAGAAGAAAGATGAACATTAGCTAATATATGATAGAGGAGAGATATGGGATAAAGGAAAAGAGATCTGATTATAGACACATAATGTATAAAGTGTAGAAGAGAGAGAAAAGGATGATGTATGTAGAAGATCTAGAGGATAGATGATAAATAGATGGAGATAGAGACACTGTAGGCAACATAGAGATGGGGCATAGACACAGGTTAAAGATAGAGAATAGACAGATAGAAGATAGACATAGGATAACAAGAAGATAGATAATAGATAGATAGAAGACAGACAAAATAGCTACACTCTAGCTTCTAGAGGATACATGATAGATAAATAGATAAACAAAGAATAGGTAAAGGAAAGAGGATAATTATACGAAACAGAGACACAGAGGAACTAGATGTTAAGGATAGATGAAAGAGTGAAAAAGGTGGCCAGAGGATAAATGATACATGGATTGTAAACAGACACAGGACAGCTAGAGGATAGATGGTAGATACATGGCAAACAGACACAAGGTTGTTAGGAGACAGATGATACATGAAAGACAGACACAGGATAGCTAGAGGATAGATGATAGATAGAACACAGACACAGGTTAACTAGAGGATAAATGAACCATAGATGGAAGAAAGGCACGGGATAGCTAGAGGATTGATGATAGGTGGAATTCATATACAGGAGACTATTGAATTGTAGATAGATAGATAGATAGATAGATAGATAGATAGATAGATATGCAGGGTAACTAGCAGATACATGAACTATGGATGGCATAGTGTCACACTGTAGTTGGAAGAAAGATATTGGATATAAGGATGGAATCCAGGCACAGAATAGCCAGAGTATAGTTGATGGTTTACAGAGTCAGGGTAACTAGAGGATAGGTAATATATTAATGGTATAGACATACAGGATAGGGAGAGGATAGATGACGTATAGGTGATGGAATACAGGCATAGGATAGGTAAATGATAGATGATAGATGATACATAGCTGAAACATACACACAGAAAATTTGGAAGATTGATGATAGATAGGAGATAAGCAGGGCAGCTAGAAGATAGATGGCACATGGGTAAAATATAGACCTAAGGTTGCTAGAGGATAGTTGGTAGATCTATGGATACAAGATAGCTAGAAGATAAAGAATAGAGAGATCAGAGATCCAGGGTAACTAGATGATAAGTGGTGCATTGATGGAATAGAGATATCGGATAGCTAGAGGATAGAATATAGATAGATGGAAGATAGGCAAAATATATCCAGAGAGTAGTTGATAGAAGACATGCACAGGAAAGCTAGATGATTGATGATTGATAGATAGATGATAGATAGATAGATAGATAGATAGATAGATAGATAGATAGATAAACAGATATTTCTGTTAGTCAAAGGTATCTAGGTATAGCCTAGAGACTCAGAATAGCTACATGATAGCTGATAGGTAGTATAATAAAGACAAGATAGCTATAGAATAGATGGTAGATGCATCACAGTGAGAAGACAAAGGATAGATAGTAGACAGGAGACCTACCAGGTGGATAGACACAGGATAGCTGGAATGTAGATAATTTGAAAGATAGACACAGCATAGTTAGGATTTCTAGGGAATACATGATAGTTGGGTAGAAGGCATATAGCAGATTGTTCGGAGGATAGGCCATAGACATATTGATGATAGACAGAGGTGTGTAGAAAGATAGATGACTGATTGGTGGAAGATAATAGAGATAATGTAGACACAGGAGAACTATTTGATAATTGACAGATGAAATTTAAACACAGGATAGGTAGAGGGAATATGATAGGGAGAGACACAGGCTATCTAGAACATAGATGATTCATAGATGAAACAAGGGCGCATGATAGCTGGGGTATAGACGATCCATAAATGGAAGATAGACTCAGAATAGCTGCAGTGTAGGAGATCCTTTGATGGGAGATAGACTCAAGATAACAACAGGATACATGCAAACAAAGACATAAGATGATTATCAGGCATAGAGCAAGATGGACATAAGACAGCTACAGCAAGGAGATGCAATAGATTGTACAAAGATGTTTAATTAGTAAATAATGGTCTTATTTGGTTTTAGAATCCACCTTTAACCGACTGAAAAAAATGGAGAGGAATACACAAAAAATGAGGAGGTAAGAATTTGTAATACAATTGGCAAAGCTTTGTGTTCTGACCTCTGTTGTTATGTCATATGTAGACAAACTTTGTCAGGGAAGTTGAGGGTATTTTGGTCTCTTCCGTGGGTCTTCTCTTCCCCCAGTTTCATTGTAAGACCTGGTAAGAATTACTGTTAAAGCAGGTGAGAACAGAAGGGAAGCTAAGTCTTGCTATTTCACTCAAGCTAATTCAGGTTTAACTTAAGTGATTGCTAAACAACAGTGCCAGACATTGTATTAGGCTGTACTGGGAAGACATGGAAATGGATTGGTTTTTACTTTTAACAGCCTCACAATCAAAGGGTGGGAACATTGACTTTCATGTTATTGTTTTAATAGAAATAGATCTTATTTGTTTGCTTGTTCATTTATCATTTATTTTGGAAAATAGCTCATGATACTTAGCCCAAGACTTGCATCAAATCCACAATCCTTCTGCCATCTCACCGGAGTACTGGGATTAAGGCCATTTTCTGACATATCCTGCCACAGTAGTTATAGTGTATAATGAAGACCTTGGATGTTATATGAATGAAAAACATCTGTCTTTCTGTCATCTTAGTCCACTTTTGGGGCACTATATCAGTAATTAGCCTCAGCTTTATCATACATAAAGCTCATGTTTATTTCTCTGTAAATTAGTGGTGCCTCTAATCCATGCCAGAGGATAACCCATGAAGATCTTTGCAATTTGCTGAAGAGACTTCAGAAACTGATGAATAGACTTGGATATGGATCATCTAGAAAGAGACCCAGAGAGCAGCCTGCTATTGCCTCTCTGTCTTCTCAAAGAGGTTTGACTTAGGTCCATTTCCCTGATTCTATGCACTCTTTGTGGCTAAACTTTCCAAATATATTTTCTAGGCCGTGCCCACTCCCTTACAATGCATTTCTTCTTTAACCCTCTTCAAAATGCCTATAGCTGCTAGCACCCTACTTCACGAGTTCTACACACACCTTGTTCTCATCACTTTCACAGAGCTCACATAAAGATGGAAGGAGAGATTCAACCCCCCAAAGTTGTCTTTGAATCTCTACACATGAGTAATGGAACACATAAGCACCCCCTACCAAACTAACAAAGTATTTCTCTAAATTATAAGCTGAGAATTCTAATATCATTAGTTATCTTAATTTAACACCTGTCATTTCTTTTATGCAAAGGAATGTTCAATGTACAAACAAATTATGAACAAAACACAGTTCCTGTTTTTAATACCTATGAAGAATACCATAAGACGGTTCTTCAGGTAAGGGTCTTTTAATTTGTTGTTTTCATTTACATGTTGATCACCTAGAATGCAAGATGCACTACATCACATTTCAAAGCACAGCTGGAAAAGAACAAGTTTTCAAACAATAACAAAGCAAATATTATAACAATACACACTCTTAGATGGAAACCTAAACCATGTGCAGGCATCTTTTATCCTTTCAAGCACTTTTATTTAAAAACACAAGGTAGGTAGGTAGGTATCTTATATTGAAATTTGTGTTGTGAAGAGGCTTCAGAATATCTCATTTGAAATCTGTCAATACTTTTATGAAACCAAATGCATATTAAACTATTCCAGAAGCTGACTATCAACTGCAGAGATGCTTGTAGGCAAAAATGCAGGCTGTGTGCTGTGAAACTGTGAGAGTCACTCTTCTCCAACCTTTTAGCTTCTGTCTGGTATTAGTAACTTCCCTG
This sequence comes from Arvicanthis niloticus, assembly GCF_011762505.2. NCBI lineage: Eukaryota > Metazoa > Chordata > Mammalia > Rodentia > Muridae > Arvicanthis > Arvicanthis niloticus. The sequence goes on along the minus strand of NW_023045017.1, from coordinate 44,121 downwards.
GAAAACCTTTTCTTAGAGAAGATTTTTTATGGCACAAATATGTTGCAAGTATGATCACAGCTGTTTTTAAGCACAAAAATGGGAAAAAAATAATTTTAGTGCCTGTGGAAACAGGGACACATTGTTTTCATATTTTGACTCTTGAAAAAAAGTTGACGATTTTGTTTTTCAATTTAGCTGGGGGTTGTTAGCTCAATAATAGCACTTGTGGGTAATTACATGTGGGTAATCCTGAATTCAATACTCAGCAAAAGTAGGATACAATTTTTGATTAACACAATGATTCTAGGAGGTGGTCAGTTGCTATTTATGTGCTACAAATATCTTCTCTTGCATGAACATTTGGGCAAGGATAAACTCAAAAGAAGTTCCAAAACACAACAGGTAATAAGAGAATATTTGAAACTAATTTTTTGTTTCACTAATGATTATGGTATGAAGATATTCATGATCACATAGGAGTACTGGCTGCTCTTGCAGAGGAGGTAGGTTTAATTCTCTGCACTCACACTGAAGCTCACAATGGTCTGTAGTTCCAGCTACAGAGGATGTGATGCCTTCTTCTTGCCTGTATGGGTACCAGGTACACACATGGTACACAGACACATATGCTGGGAAATCCACTCATACACACAAAATAAAAATATTTTAAAACGTTTGTGCTTTTTTATTGTACAATTCACTTTATCAGAGATTCATCACCAGTATTGCTTCTTTCTAAGGACTTATTGTCATTTTGTGTTTACAATGAGGTACTGTTACTTGCAACTATCTACTTGTATGAATTCTATGAGCTTGTTTCTTAAAATAATCATTTTATTGCAGAATAGGTTAATGAAGTACTGCTTTAAAATAAATATTGGAATTGAGGATCACACAATCAGTATCTGGATCACAACTCTAAATTTAAATGAATGAGTACATTGCATTAGCAGTAATTCCTAGGAGAGCCCCGCTTTATTTGTCCTCTTCTTAGAGGTGATACTGAGGCAGGCACACAGGTATCCACATCTCCTTTTTCTGGACAACATTTTGGTATTTCACATGCTCTAAATTTCACCTTCTGGGAAACCTGACTTCACACCATTATACATTAGAAAATTGATAGCACTAACTATATTTTTAAGTTGAACACTAGGCTAAGTATAAATGAATGTGTCTTTAAAAACGTTTAGCATTCAAGTACTAAACATATTTAAAGTGTGACCATCTACACTAAGAAATGAATATTTCTAGTGTGAGATGGAAAGTTTAGTTATTGATTTTGGGTACACTGAAATATGTTTGTCCAAGTGGCACATCATTGATAAATATCTCATGCTTAAGGTGAAGTAGATTCTGTGTAGGAGGCAGAATAATAGAATTTTAATTAAGGATGTGCCTACTTTATAGATATGTAAGAAATGCAATACATTTTCTGTGTTCTATTCTAATAATTTATACACTCAGAAATAAAGCTATCATTTTATTATTGTTCCACTATTTAATTATGTTATTATTCTGTCTTTATTAGTCATTTGAAAATATTTCAATTGTACTGAACATAGAAGGAAAAGTTGTTTTTGTATCCCAGAATGTGACACCTCTTCTTGGCTATCTTCCAGTAAGTTCTTGCAGTTTTTGGGGAAATTGGTCATTCTGGATTGTTGTTCATGAGTTATTTCTTTTTATGCTCATATATAAGTCATTGGTGTTCAGCTATGACTCTGTGACATCATCTTCTCTACTAGTTTCAGTGTTTAGTCAATAAAAACATGCTGGGATTCCGGCAAAAGTTCTTACTCTTCCCTCACCCTATCCACTCCTCTCATGTGTGTCTAAGATGAAATGTCTGTCAGAAAAATAAAACATGCTTCTTGTTAAGAGTCTCAGAAAATGGCACTGAGCAGGGTTAATGCCTGACTTCTTTTGTAATGACTGAGTGCTTGTGCTTTCATTCCTGATATAAGGAAAGGTCTTGTCGATATCAGGTGAGCATACACCTACTGAGCTAGTCTCCAGCCAAATGATTCTATTTGTAATGATGCCACCTCTCTTCCACCAATGGAAGAATAGGTAACACCCCTTGGTTCTTTATATTTCACATCAAATTTGTTGAATTTTTAATTTTTATCTTTTCTCAAACTCCTTTAAAAAAATTAACACACAAAATAATTGGGTTTCACTATGGCTTTCTTTCTTTTTTTCATTCTTTTTTCCTTTCTTTCTTGGCAAGATAAGGTAGCATTCTATAGTTCAGCCCGCCCCAAAACTCCTTATGTAGCCTCAGGTTGTTCTTGGACTCAGGGCATTCCATTTGATATATGGACCAATGAAAATATTTTTATTGAAAAGATAAGTGTCCCTTTATGGTACAGGGGGAAGGGTTGAACTTTTTCCATCAAAATAAACAAGGATAAATTAAAATGTAGAGAGGGCATGGGACTTGAAAGTGTGAGGAAGGTGCAAACAAGAAAGGATTCACATTGAAGAGTGAGAAAGTGCAGAGTCAGGGGAAAGGCTTTCTGGCAGAGTTGTATAGTCACTGGTTGTGTGGCATGGTTCTGTGGCATGGTTCTGTGGCATGGTTGTGTGGCACAGTTTACTGGCAAGGTTGTGTGGCACAGTTGTGTGGGGTTTTCCATCCAGATACACTTGCTTGGTTCAAGACTGGAGACAAAGTTATGGGTGAGGAGCTGAGAATTTTTTCCAGGCTCATAGCAAAGAGGGAAACAAGACAGGGTGAGGATTACAGCATCTGAGGTCTATGAAATGGGTAGGGAAGAATCCAACTACTTGAGGGAGATAATTCACAGGAAAACTGTGGACAGAATGGATTGTAATGTGGAGTAATTGCTAGAGGGTAATGCAAACTGCCTGAAGCACTGCACCTATAGCTATAAATGGCATGGGCAGCACTAAACACCTATGGCAAGGATACAGAGCAGACTAATGGTATTAGTATTTAAAGCAAAATCTGTTCTTTCTCCTGCTCCCTAGGAAGATATAATTGGGACGAGCCTATTAAATCTTGTTCATGATGAACAAAAGGATGACATATCTGAGAAGATCATTCTAAATCTTCCATTGGCAAATATAGGTATGCATACATGGTTTTGTTTTCTCTTTTAATTTAATTTTTGAATTGTGTGTGAAAAGTAATACTTAGCTGAACAATTCCTTGCTCTCTTACACCTTAGTAGTTTTTGAAAAGAAATCAGTGTAGTTGCTGATAATATATCTATTTAAGTTAATAGCCTATAATTTCAAATAGTACATTTCTCACACTAAAAATTATTTCCTCTAGATAATTATGGAGGAGCTCAATAGGACATTACTCTCAGATGATGAGCCCTCACACGCAGTGGAAGAGTTCAAGAGAGCTGATGGATGCCGTGGGAGGAAGGGTGGGGTACCTCTAAGGATGTAGCCCCTAGCAGTGGTTCTCAACCTTCCTAATGCTGAGACCTTTTAATACAGTCTCTCATGCTGTGGTAACCCCCCACCATAAATTTATTTTCATTGCTACCTCATAACTGTACTTTGGCTACTGTTTTGAATGGTAATGTAAATATCTGATATGTACATGGTCTTAGGTGACTCCTATGAAAGAGTTGTTCTACCCCCAAAGGGCTGAGAACTGTTGCTCTAGTGGAAGGATATGGGTAGTACACATTGGAATTGTGTATTTTGGGGGACACAAAGTTAGGAAGGACTGAGTGGAGATGTGGAACTGGATCTGAGCTAAGTTGGAGGGAATGGGAACATGATCAAAATATATCACATGCATATATGAAATTCTAAAAGAGTCAATAAAATTAATTAATTGAGAAATCATCCCACCCTGTCTTAGTCTTTACAATAAAACATAATTACAGCAGCCTTTCTCAAATTTTAGCAGTGCTATACAAATACTAGTGTATTGTGTTCCAGCTAGTGCCTATTTTATGGATATAAGAATGATATCTCTTCTGAGGACCAGCATTTATGGAAAGAAAGTTGTGTTCTTTACAATATTGTCTTGACTAAGGAAGACTATTATTGTCTGAAATAATCCATCAGACTACGTAACTTTACTTGTATCTTGCTCTCTTTAGTGGGAAGCCTAATCGAATTTTGCTGTTATATAAGAAAAGGAAATGTAGGTCAGAGTGGCCAGGACACATATTGTTACAGGACCATGTACCAAGGGAGACATATATATGAGTACGTGAAATTCATCTTGTACCTACAGGATTCTTATGATGGTAAGCAACCCAGATGATGATACTTACATGATGTCCATGAGTGCTGTATTCCCTGATTGCTAGCATACTAATTCTTGTATTACTGTCACTGTGAAATACCTGATACTGCTACACTCACAATTTCTGACTACATTAGATATTTAAAAATACTGAAATTTATAAGGTGAGGTCATAAAGAAACATGGATGATTATATAGGTTGAGGATGTGGATGTCTCCTCTGACAAAACAAAATAATTTTAAAAACCTAATCCAAAAAATGTTTAATGCACTGAATAGCTTAAAGGGAGCTCCATGAATAACTTGAATAAGTTACAGATGGATTTTGTAGTTTGTAAACCATACCACAAATTAGATTCACTGGAGTCTAGAATTCTAACATTATATCAAGGGCCAATATATAGAATATAAACTCTAAATCTCTATACACTGACCTGGGGAAAGAAATCATTTCACCTAAATTTTTCAACAGATAACATTTATGTCAGGTGTAGTATGAAACCTAGTTTTTGAGGGTTAAGGAAGTACAAGCCTAGAAATTAAGATATAAAATTAAAATTGACCCTTAAAATATCTGAGTTAATCAGAGGTAAGGTATAATACTTTTTGCTTCAGGTACACAAATGCGTGTTAAAATATTTCTCCTCTTTCTTTCTTGAAAGTTAAAGGTGAAATATCATTAAAAATCACTTGGACAGATGCATGAATACACACACACACACACACACACACACACACACACACACAAACACTATTTCTTTTAGAGACTAACTCAAGAATCCATAGGTCAAAAGAAAAAGATTGACATCAGCACAAAAATCACACCTTTGATTTTTCAGGATGCATGCCTCATATATTAGTGGTGACCATGTGGGAAACTGGGGATCTTAGCTGGAAGGGAAGGGAGATAAAGAGAAGTCCATGGCTCAGAATCTTGAAAACTGCCAGTGAGGTGACAAACAGCATTGTGATGTGGAAGTTGTCTGCCTGCTCTCTTAGCCAGGATTGCTTCTGATTTAATTGCCATTATGTCTGTCACCCTTAGAGTCATTTGTATTTTTTGGAAACTTCGGTCCTAATAGCAGAAAGATTTGGTCTTCTGCTCCAAGGCTGTTATGGGAGGAAAAGTACTATGTTGTGGGAAACATTTCTGTTCTACGTACGCCGGATGAGACAGTGAGTATGCTCTATATCTCTCTCTTATTGATGGGCACAGCATTTTCTCTTCCAGCTACTGGACATCCGTGTACATACATTTAGTATTCAGCAAAGAAAGAACAACTTGTATATTAGTTTTATAAAGTGAATTTTCATGTCCTCCCTCCCTCACAACCTTAGGTACTTGATTGTAAAGGCTTTTTACAGGCCAAAGGAAAAGCTAGTTATTAAAATTCATGTGTTAGACTGAAAATCATTTAGTTTGTATTTTCAATGACATGAAATACTTTTCATGTCCTAGATACTGCAGTAAGTACCAGGGAATCACATACAGGCAGCTAACAGACAAGGCACTGATAAAAGGTGTCATGGGAAAGTGAGCTGGTGATTTGTGTTTTGAATAGGGTACCCCCAAGTCTAACAAAGGCAGTCTATACAGAGAGTGCACTGACCTCAATTTGGAGAGTTTGAAGGAATAAAATTGCTTATGTGACTCAAATAAGGGAAAGAGTGAAGGGGATGGTGGAGACAGGAAAGTGATAGATTGTGCAGAACTTTGCTCACTGTAGTAATACATACAGAATTTATGCTAAGCAGAGTATGATCTAGACTGAAATCCCTAGGCTGCTTTGAATGTGGAACATGAAGTATAAAGAAACAAGAATGGAGATAACCAGATGTGAATGGCAGGAATTTGGGTTGATTTTAGTCATGGGGATGGAAACTCCAGGATTTGGAATGAATGGATACAGGGCTAACTAGAACATTGAAGACTGGGTAGTGTTAGCAGCCTATATAAACAGCTCTGTTTGGCTGTAGACCAGGTTTCTATTGTGATGCCATAGTAGATCACTCCTAGATTCAATTTCAGAACAAACCACTTTTCCATATTGAAGAGAGTGTGGAAAGTTGTATAGAGGAGAAGACTGAAGGATGTTGTCTGATTTGATTGCCTCATTCACTCTTCCTTCATACCAACCCTCTGGGATCTGAGTTTCATCTTCTGCCACAAGAATGTAGACTTCTAATATACAGGATGACTCAGCCCCAAGATCTGTTTCCTATTCTGAGAAAGAGAAAACAATTTTTTTTTTGTCCCACCCATATTTCACTAGTCTCCATCATGGCACCAGAAAGTCTATTTGTGATTTCCTCCAGTTTTTCTCTCTGTGCCTAAAGGATATTGTTTCTATACCAGTTGATATTTTGGAAAACAAATTAAAGAGAACAGAGATAGCAGTCAGAGGAGTCTTTATAGTGTGAGGGTGTAAAGTAGCAAGCAGTGAACTTGAATCAAAGTGAAATTCCTTGATCTACTAGTGTTGGACTAAACCACTGTATGTGCATAAGATGTTTTTGTACCTGTAAACCTAGCAATTTTTTCACACCGACGTGACACTTGGATTAACTTGAATATATAATGCATGTTAGAAATGTCAAGTTTTTCTAGTACATAGGTACATTTAATGCCAATTAGGGGGTTAGAAGAAGGTGTAACTCTTCTCTGTACAAAGCTGTAGATTTGATTCTCAGAGATGCTAAAATGGTGACAACTGATGATGCTAATTTTTTGCAGGCACAACCAGTTAACATTCAAACAAATGCTGTAGATGATGATTCTGATGATGACAGTACTTTACAACACCATAGGTAAGAGGTATCATGGTTGTAAATAATGCAGAGCTGAAACAAGTTTTTTTTTTTTGCTAAATAAAGCCAAAATAAGAAAGATTAAGAGTTTTAAAATGACCAATTAGCTGTTCTGAACCTACCATATCATTTAATATAATTTATTGTCTTCCAACAGAATGAACATTGATAAATGGTTTTTTATTTTTAATTTTTAACATAGTCAAATTATGTTTAAAACTACAGAATTTTCCTTGCCTTTCTGTCTATTTTTCTCTCACTTACCTTCCTGCCTACCTACCTACCTACCTACCTACCTACCTACCTACATACATCTGTATGTGTATTTGAGTAGCCCACCACCAATACCTCTTCCAGTTTCCAGATCTGTACATTTTAATGTATGGAAGGAATGGTTTAACTACTGTCTGTTACATCATTTCGTAGATTAATCCAATAATGGTTCTAGAAAAAAGTGACAGAAAAGAGCACATAATATACATCTGAGGTTGTTCCCTAATGATGCAGCAGTGGCTTATATCCTGCTCCATCCACACAGGACAATGGAGCAAAACATTCACTTGCTGTCAGGTGTAAAGATGTCTACTGCAGGTCACATTATTTGTCAGTTTGTTTGTGGGAGAGAGGAGGGGAAAGGGGAGGGACAAGAGGGAGAAAAAAGGAAAGGGAAAAGGAAAAGGAGAGGGAGAATGGGGAGAGAGGCTCAAGGAGAGAGAAAGCCTGAGTGCAAGAGAAAGTGAGAAAGAGTGATACAGAAAGAGAGACAGAGAAAGAGAGAGAGAGAGAGATAGTGAGAGAGAGAGTTAGAGAGAAAGAGTTAGTGAGAGAGAGAGAGAGAGAGAGAGAGAGAGAGAGAGAGAGAGAGAGAGAGAGAGAAGAGAGAGAGAGAGATTTTCTGGCTTTCCAGGAACTCACTATATAAAGCAGGCTGGCCTCCAACTCACAGAGATCCTCATGCCTCTGCCTCCCATGTTCCAGGGTTTCATGAGTGGGCCACCATGCACAGCCTGCAAGACAATTCAAAGGCAAAAAATTGCCTTATGCTTTCAAAGGAAATGCAAGCTTGGCTTTAAGACAGTTCTGCAAAGCCAAGCAAATTTAAGGTGAAAGATAGATTAATGTCTGAAGTACATGGGAGAGCTAGGGGTCCCAGGTTACTTACTACCTTAAAAGAATGAGGATTGGGAACAGATGGATAAAAAGTAACAATATTTTGCAGCCAAGGCTCAGGGCTTACAAAAAGTCCAGGATGATGTCAAGTGTTTAAACTTCAGTGACTGGTTTCAATTGAAAACAAGGGGGAATCTGAGTATTGTATGGTTGTCTGTTAAGACCCAGGGCTTACAATCAGAAGCCTGTGAAGGCTCTGTTCAAAGCCTGCTGGCCACCAAGCCTACCTGCTGTGAAGCCTGCCTAGACAAACTGAATTTTGCTCATCTGTAAATTCACAACACAGAACTCAACAGAGGCAGAAGGTGGATTAGAGGTTGCCTCTGGCCAGGTATTGTGTGCAGAGTGGATGGGGACAGAGAGGAATGGTAGCTAGAACAGTGGAATACCTTTTCTGAGCTATGAAAATGTTCTCAAACTGTCTTGGGGTTGGAGAGTTATCTTAGTGCTTCCCCAGAGTAAGTCACCAGCATATAAAGAAATATGTAAATATGAAAGGGCTAAAAATGCAAAGGGAACTAAAATCATTGTAATCATCTTATGATCTGAATCAACCAGAAATCCTTGAATTGAAAGCTTTAATTGAAGTGTTTGAAATGTGTGTTTTGTCACGTTTTTTTTTTTTTTTTTTAAAAAAAAAAAAAAAGGGTTTCTCCACTGGCAGGGAATGTAGCTCAGTTGACAGAGGGCTTGCCTAGCATAAACCTAGCAGCATATGCCTGTGATATCTGAGTTGAGAGGTGGGGGCACATAGAGCAATTTAAAGACAATCATTATCTGTGTATTTTGCCTACATGTATGTCTGTGAGCCACATATCTCCAGTGAAAAACAGCAGTTGGAGAGGGGTGTGAGATACTCTGTAACTGGAGTTACAGAGAGGTGTAGGCTTCCATTGAGGGAGCTGGGAATTGAAACTAGGGCCTCTGAAAGAGAAGTCAGTATTCTTAACTGCTGAGTCATTCCTCCAGCCCCAAAATAAAAACTCTAATGTCTTCCTTGACAACATACTGAGTTTAAGCCTAGCCTGGGATATGTGAGATCCTACCTTCAAGAAGAAATCAACATGTGTGTTGTATATATGTACACCCATACATGTGTGTGTGTTGTGTTAGAATTTTCTCTAAGTGTTAACTATTGTAAATAATATGCTTGTGTTTAAATTATTTTACACTGAAAATCAAACCAGTAAGAGTAAAAATTGTACATTTCATGCCCAAATAATATATGCAGATGGCTTCAATAACTCATTAACTGGCTTTTCCTGTTTTAACTCTTCTTTATGCCATCAGAATCTCATAAATATCACTTAGCACATTTACTGTTAGATTATCTTGTTTGGTTTTTTTTCTTTCTTTCTTTCTTTTTTTTTTTTTTTTTTTCTTTTTTTCCGAGACAGCGTTTCTCTGTATAGCCCTGGCTGTCCTGAAACTTATTCTGTAGACGAGGCTGGCCTCGAACTCAGAAATCCGCCTGCCTCTGCCTCCCAAGTGCTAGGACTAAAGGCGTGCACCACCACTGCCTGGCTGTTTATTTTTTTTTACAGTCAGACATATTACTATATCTCAACTTCTCATATTTTGTACTGATGGTGGATTTCTTCTTGCTTGACCTCCCAAATATAAATATAATATCTTGTTTTTGTGTTCTTGTCTTTGCAAGACTAGAGTATGATTTAGAACCAGAACATAAACTATGTTGGCTAAGTGTTTTTCCACAGAATTAAACCTCTAATCCTAGGACACAGCACATTTTAAAGTTAGACATACTTTAACTTTAAAAACCCCTAATTTTAAGTAGTGGGTTTACTTATGGTATTTCCATGCATACATATCATTATACAATGTTAATTTCAATATGATTTTATTCATTCTTTAAGAATTTCACACAATGTATTTAGGTCATATAATCTCCAACTTCTCTTCCTAACGCTTCACAGATCAGTTCCTATGTGTTTTCTCCTGTGGTGTGGCCATCAATCCAGTCAGAAATTGGTTGGTTGCACCTATAACATTGTAATGCCATGATTGTAAACATGAGCATGTCTTGTCATGCTAGGCATTATCCTTGATCACAGTGTTCACAGCTAGTAAGCCTGTTGATGAATTTCTTTCCTCAATCCCCTTCCAGTACTATGAAAGTTATCCAGCAATGAGGAAGCTTCCTGACCAATACACAAAAGACATATTAATAATGATTTCTTTATGGCTTTATTAAGGCTTCGAAAACGCCACCGTAGGAACAAAATGCAAACAGATGCTCAGGCTGAAGCTGTGAATGTGGAGGAGTGTCCTGAAGCAGGCACAGAAGTATGTACATTGGCAGTCACCCAGAGAACCATTGGGGCCTTTATTCTTGTTATATCATTATTTAGTTAATGTGTGTTATCAATATAGAAAGACTTTCATTTCAATAAATGTCTTATGAGCATGACAGTTTCTGTTATTTTTTTCCTTACTGTAAGTAACTGCCATGCTTAGAATAGTCCTTGTGCTTATCCTGACCCTAAGTTGATCATCTACAAATGGTTTAAAATAATATTTGACTAAAACATAAGCAGGCTTAAGGAAAACTGACATCTTTTATTCCTTTTATTCTTTTATTCTCCTAACTTGCTCTATAACCTTAACCTTAGAAATTCTAGTGTCCTACAATTCATTTTTTTCTTACAGCCAAAATACTCGTACTGATATTTTCCATTTAATCAGCCTGAAACATTATGTCATACTTGGCATTTATTGTGTTTGAAGCCTACCTTACATGTGTAGGAACTCTGAGAAAACCCATCAGTGGCCACTTCCTCTTTGAGGCTTAGTACCCCAACAATATTTTTAAGGATGTGTAGGTGTGTGTGTGTGTGTGTGTGTGTGTGTGTGTGTGTGTGTGTGTGTGTGTGTGTGAAGATTTTGGGTCTTTCTTCAATTACTGAAGTATATTGTGAGGTATGTCTAAGGTTTGGGACAGGTCTGCCTGTTTTTCCTAGTATCCCTATCTTATTCTATCTTGTAAGTGAAGTGTGTTATCTTCTGTTGCAAATTCAGGTTGAGATTGTAGAAGTTCAAGCAGCCACTCAGCGAATGCCATTTGACTTAATTCAGGTCCGGACACCCTCTCACTCAAGCATAAACCCAGAATTAAGTGCAGCTACAAGCATAAGCACTGGCATGAGGACAAGCACAAGTTCTTCATCTACAAATATTTCATCAACAACACCAGTATCAAGTAGGTACAATTAGCTATTTGGATGTGGTCTAAAGAAATGGGATGACCTTCAAGGGCATAGCAAGCTTTAAAATAAAAACCGTGCTCAGTTTATAATGGTGTGAAATCACAAATGTCAAGTCTAACTTTGCCTGTTTTCTGTAAAATTTTGGAGATGATGATTTCAGAGCAATAAAGGTAAATATCTCTTCACAGATTCAATCAATCCCTAGTCTTGTACCTTCTAGAAATCCCAATTAGAAATGTGCAGATTCTCCCTCTTCCAATAGGAAGAATTCAATAGAATTCTTATTATTCACTTGCTTTTTCCTTTTTTGGCACATTTTACTGTTTTGTCACAATCTTCTCTGTGCTTTCTTCCTTAGCCCCTACATCTAGACAGGGGTATGAGATAGATCCAAAATATATGCTAGAGCCCCAAGACAGAGAATTTGAAGTAGGTCCAGAGTTCCTCCTAAATGACAGCCAAGACACAGAGGCCACTCCAGAACAAGGAGAATGCACTGAAGAGGATGTGAAGAAACCCTTGGTAGAGGCAAAGCTATCCAATCCTAAGGAACATGTAATTGATGAATATTCTGCATGTCATGATGCTTCTTCAGATGATGATTTCTGTATAATAACAGAAGATACTGAACACAAGAAAGACCCTAAGTTTCAAGAAGTCGTTGTGGGTCAAGAACAAGGACATCAGAAGGTATCTGAGGCTGCCCCATCTTGTCCAACCACACCATTACAAGCTGTGCACCCAGAAGCTAGCTTAAATTCACTTTGCCCAGGTTAACTTTATAGTTTCTAATCTACTAGCTTTTCAAATATACAAGAATGTTTTGTGCTTCAGAGAATAGTTGAAGTAAGTTGAGCTGCTATGAAAATACTGGATTTCTACTGGTCCAGATTTTCCTCATGTGTGGGCAAATCTCAAGAGAGGGCAGCTCTTTTGAAGACTTATCCCAACCTTCTCCTCAGCAAACAGCAGCATAAGCTAGTTTCTTTTCTTCTGCTTGCCTTCATTTCTTCTATCTGTGATTGTGGATATAACCATGTATTTAAATAATGATTTTCTAAAAGGCAGGATTCTTAAATATGCAGGATGATCAAGCAAGGAAGTGAGTTTTTATCAGTTATGCAGAATTGTTTGTATCTCTTACAGATCCAAAAGGCAGATACTCCACCGCCAATTCCCCAGGCAATCTTCATAGAATAAAACCTAAAAGATGGTTGTTTCAGTTTAGCCCCAGCAATGTGACAATGGCAAATTCCTGAGTCTTGGCATCTTTGTTTTTGAAAAGGCCTTTTTGCCTTGCAGGGATTTTTTTTTTTTTTTTTGGAGTACCAGGAAATTTCATTGAACTATTTAGAAGAAAAAGCATGTGAATACATTTATCCTTTTTAAAAAAGTTTTTTAAACAAAAATGTTTTGGGTTTTTTTCTTTTTGAATTAGTACACAATTAAATTCTCAGTGTAGATATAATTTTTAATTCTTATAATAATGAGTAATGGTTCTGCAATCTGGTTATGTACAGGAGGTGATGGCCCAGGCAGGTCTTAGCAGGGCCCAGTGTAACATCTATATGTCTGGGGTTTCTTAAGGGCTTGGGTAAGCAATCCCTCCCCATGTCCACTGTGTTTCGTACATTAAAGAAAAGCATAGACTAACAACAGATCTTTGTTACTTTGTGTACTTACAAATGCAGCCAAAGAGAACATATCAATACCATCATCCACTTTTGGGGGAAAAGTTTTTCCAACTCTGTGGCCCACGAGTGAAGATGACAGAGGTCAATGATTTGAATATCAGTAGATCCTTCTATGGTGAACAACCTTCTTACCCAGATATTGAAGAGGAGGTATAGAAATTTAGTTTACTTTTATAACTGAAACAACATTTCATTTTCAAAAAAATGTTGGGTTGCTTCCTTTACTTGGCTTAGCCTACTCCATACGTTGCAATTCAGTGGTCCCAGAAAGTGAAAAGTATCTGTGCAAGGTAGACCTGAATATAGGCTAGATGATATACACATGTTTGTGTGGGTGTTCTGGATTTTTAGAAGTCTGTAACCCAGGGGCATGTCCCTGAATACTGTGCTAGCAAAGCAGTCAGTAGTTCCTATAGCCTCATATGTACAGAGACCAGACTTTTATTGTTTTTGAATTCATTTGAATGTTAAGTTCATTTCTTGGGAGGCGGTGTCTTTTTCCGACATTGAATTACTTTTATGTTTATTTTTTTATGCATCAAAACCTGTAGCATAGGGAACAAGAACAATGTGAATATGAATTCTCCCAGTGTACTGGAATGCTTCGAAACTTAAAATATGAATGGCCTGGGCAGCAACATACTGGGCAAGGACAAGGACCTCGTGGATATCATAGAGGAGAACAGGTACAGGGATAGTCTGAGCCTGAAATGTAAGACGGGGTTGTATGGTATACCTGTAATTTTTTTACAATAAGCCTGTTGGTTTCTACAGGTGGTGACTGTTATAGATGACGTGGGGTCACCCACCATGGAATTTTTTGGAAATGACAATTCTCAGCATTCACGAAATGAGACACATAGGTGAGAGATAGATTGGGAAGAAGGGTGGAGGCCATCACCTTTTCCCTTTTTCCTGCCTAGTAGTGCCTATCTAAGTACCTATTAATAGAATGGAGGATCTTTCACACAGAAAGCCTAGATAAGACAGCCTCAAAGTGAGAGACTTCAAATCTAAGCCTTGAAATTAGTTGGCTTCATTGCTCAAGTTCAGAGTCTCTGCATAGGGTGTTTGTAGAGAGACTTTATTGACCATAGCTGAGTAATTCCCCAGTTTCATGTCTGTTCTTTAACATTTTGGAATGAAGGCACTGGCTATGAAAACCAGGGATGTAGATGTAAGATTTCTGTTACATGCTGTGAAGAGCTAATAATATATAAATGTGGGTCAGGTTATATGTAGCATGGAGAATTTCTCATGAGCCATCATTCTTTGACTTATGTCACTGCTCCAAACTTCTTCTCTTACAGATGTTGGGAGGATCCTATTGATTGTGCCCCTCCACCTCTGCATCATTCATCAAGATCATTCCAAGAAATGACTGGATTACATCAAACATTGGCAGCCTCATTTCAACCATCATTACTGTCATGTCAAGCATCATTAGTGTCATGTCCAGCATCTTTACCATCATGTTCAGCATCTGCACCATCATGTATAGTACCTGTACCGATACATAAAGAATCTGTACCAATATGTCAAGTTTCTGCACCAATAAGTGTAGCATATGCACCATTAATCCAAGTGTATGCATCAAAATGTCAACCATCTGCACAGTTATGTCAAGCATTGGCAGCTTCACGTCAGGCATCTGGAATGTTATGTCAAACATCTGTAGTGACACATCAAGTATCTGCACCTCGATGTCAATCATTGGCAGTGTCACATCAAGCATCTGCACCATCACGTCAAGCATCAGTGGTGTCACAACAAGTATTGGCAGAATCATATCACCAATCAGCAATGTCACCTGTAGGTGATTCTCAATCATCTGGAAACCTTGATTTAAAAATACATGGCCTGGAATCCTCAGAAAATTTTATGGAGCTTTAGAATAATATCATGGGTCCCATTACAGAACATTATCATTTAGTAAAGATCCACTCTTGGGTTTACAGGCAAAGAGAGAATCAGTATTAAAAGTTGATATATTCTATAGCTTTTATTATTTTGCATTTCAAAGGATTATGGGCCTCTTCTTCATGAGGGAAACACACTAGAAATATAGTCTCTACTTGAAATGCCGACTTGAAGTATTATCAAGTTGAGGAAGTTACACATGTAGAACTCATTGGTTTGTAAAACCAGTGTCTACTAGGATCTGTATATTACTGAGTTAGATTGATGTTTCTCAGGTACAATCCTGTCTTTCTGTCTTCCTCAGCACAGATTATGTAATGAAAGAGCTCTAGACAAGCATTTAATTTTACCACTCTCACCCCCCCCCTTTATTTTCTCAGCATGTTTCTTTTGACCACCGAAGAGAGAAAATTCCACGCTTTCTGCCCCCTGGACAAGATCACTCTGGTTCCATTCAGGCTGAATAGGACACTAATCCTCACCCATGAGCAGAAGATGAGGCTGAAGACAGACCTCCACTGTCTGCATGGCAAAGGGCCATACAAAATGGGAGAGTCCCTTGATGGGAGAGGGTGGGTGGGTCATACTGCTTTACTTGCAAATTAAGTTTGTAGTTATTCTTAAGCATAGTCAGTTTATTGTAAATATTGCTGCAGAAGTTGACTGTTAAATCCTACTTGGTGGGTGATAACAGGTGATCCCTGGCCCCTGCTTTTTTAACACCACTTTGTGTATATTTATATCCAGATGTGCTTTTGTTGTGGCATGAGCAGTGTGTCAGGGTCCTACATATTTTTCTTGATGAAATTTAAAATACCATAGAATTGCAAGACAGGGGGGAAACCTGTTCTATCATGTAGTTTTCCCAAATTCTGAGGCCTTGTTTATTTTTTTTTTATTTCTATCTCTTTTCTGTAGCCCGGTGCTATTTGATATCCTATGTTAAATGGTTACCCAATTGTGAGCAAGTAATATCTGTTCAAAATAGTATACATATTTACTTAATAAACACTATGTTCAACTACAAGTCTTATGTCTGTGTTGTTGACTGTGATATCCTAGGAATATTACTGACTTGGTAGACTGTGCTTATGTCCTGATGAAGAGCCCACATTTAGAGCTAAACATCTCATGCAATACCTTTTCCTAGTGTATTAGCATTTTTTTTGCCACACTTACAAATGTCACTGGCTGCTACTCTTGCATGTGGCTATGAGTATAGACACTGTCCTCCTGAGTGCAGCCTTTCTTTTTGGTTTGTCTTTATGTGTGTGTTGTCTCAGCTTTACTTTTAAAGTAAACAAACCAATGAAATAAAACCAAGAATAATCTGGCATGCCTCTAGGCTCACGGTTTATGCCCGAGGGTTAGAAAAGGAAAGTTTCTGTGCTCCCTAAATTCACTGGGATCCTTAATCTCCAGTGTGATGGATTTGGAGATGAGGACTTGGAGAGGTGATTATGGTTTTGAGGATAGGAGTATGGAAGTGGCTTATGATAGCTCCTCAACCATCCTGGTAGCAGAGTGACTTTGGAGTTGCCTTTGTCTTCCCACATATCACTTATAGTTCTTACAATCACAGGTATAGCTCTGGATTTTGAAAGGGACTTTAGTACTTTGGTCTTCTGTTGCAGAATAGGACATGGGAGAACAGAACACTTTACTCCCAAACACAGGACTGCAGAATGCAGCAATCAGAGAGAGCAAGTCTCAGGGAGAGACATGGGAATCCCAGGAGATTAGAGGCCACCTGTGGAGAGAACTGGGTTACTTCACTGTTTAGAGTGTGGCTGTTCTTGGTGATAACCTCCTCAAGAAGCCCTGGGACATCTGAGCACAGTTGCCCTCACATTGTTAGGTTGTTGGGTAAATACTGAGACATTAGCAAAACTACACAAATAATTTTATGGTTGCGGGTCACTACAATATTAAGAAGGTTGAGAATCACTGACCTAGGACATGCCTGTTTGTCTCTTCTCCTGTCATGCAGAAGGAAAAAATAAAGAGTAAATGAATGAGAGATAAAGGCAAAAATGAGTAGATTTGATATTGCTTCATTAGCCCATGTTCATCTTAGGCCTGACCACAAGACATTAGGGAAGATTTACTAGCTAGTGGCTCCCTTCATCAGCAAGAACCCATTGGAAAGGCTCTGCACATTGGGTTCCAGGATTGCTGTGGTTTAGGTTCAGCCTGTGATACTACATAGTATGGTCTCAGGCTCAAGCCAAAGGTATAATGGCCTTTTAAGACCAGAATATAAATTAAGATTCATCTTCACATCAACTTCCCATAGCTTCGGGTGTCCAAGAACACACAGTGTGTGCTTTCTGTGCTTATTTTAAAGGTGGCGTCTTGTCAAAGCCCTACACATGGACCAGGAACTCAAGACAAGCACAGATAAAGAAGGTTCCCATTGTTTCTTGATGCTCACAGATTCTTCTGTTCTTGCCAACCACACCATACCATCATACTAACACAACAACACAGGCTACCACAGCATACCACTGCACAGCACATCATAGCACAGCACAGTACAGAACACCATTCCACACCACACCACACCACACCACACCACACCACACCACACCACACCACACCACACCACACCACACCACACCACATATCAGCCATTGGATGGGTATGAGCAATGGTTCCAGCTTAGTAAGTATCTCCAGGCACCATGAAGTTCAAGATGTGTTTAGAGGGGACAGTAGAGCCAAAGATACTCTGGACACAAGAGTCCCAAGCAAGATAGGAAGTGGTCAGACTCATTTCTGGTCATCTTTTGCCCCTGCGTGTACAGCATAGGAATTGTGGCCTTTCTTGTGATCTTTCAAGTTAATATTTCCCATGTGTTCTGTTCTCACCCTTTTCAGACATTATGTTCTCTTACCACAGTCAGTCTTTTGCCCTCCTTGCCTGTGCTCCAGTTGAGGGACAAGTATCCAATATTGGATGATATCCATGTGTTCTCGTCTAGCAAGACAGTTCTCTACTCAATTTATGAGCCCTTGTCATCATTCATTTCTCTCTCTCTCCCTGCTCACAATAATCTTTATCACACACATCTGCAGCCTCCGTGCCTACCACTTTATGGAACCAGCTCTTACCAAAGAAAATAAAAATCAGCATGTTGTCAAATCCCCCATTTACTCCCATGTTCTTTGGCTCATGGCAATGTTGTTTCATTTGCTAACCACTTCCCTTTTGCCTCCTCTGGCTAAGAACCTTCTCCTTGTTACTCTTGCTTGCTGACTATTCCTCTCTATATTAAATGGATTAGTTCTTGGAACTTAGTTTTATCTAAATTCTTTATACCATAGGTGATCTCTCTGTCTCTTTCTCTCTCTATCTCTGTCTCTCTCTGTGTCTCACTCACTGTCTTACTCTCTCTCTGTCTGTCTCTGTCTCTGTCTCTGTCTCTCTCTGTCTCTGTCTCTCTCTGTCTCTGTCTCTCTCTTTGTCTCTGTCTCTCTCTGTCTCTGTCTCTCTCTGTCTCTGTCTCTCTCTTTGTCTCTGTCTCTGTCTCTCTCTGTCTCTCTCTCCTTTCCTCTTTACCTAATATATAATTCTATGACTTATGGCTACTTATTTTTACCCTAAAATACAGATACCTGACTGACTTTTTAGCTGTAACATGCATTGAAGAAAAATTTAAAACCCTCCATTTTCCCGCATGTTTTTACAAATAGAACTGCCATCTTACAGGTGACATTATCTAGAAATGTGGTGTCACTGTTTAATAATATCTTCACAATATTTCTATGTGAAGTACTCAGATCCAGTATATCAGAAGTAGGCTTCTGTATTTATACAGCCTTCTTACATGGAAGTAATAGAAGATTTGATATGCAAAAGGAGAAACTCAAAGTTGGCCTTGAAGTGTTTTCTGGAAACACAATAAAAAATTCCCATGTCTTCTTTCACTGTTTTTGTCAATTTTATACAATCTGTCAGCTGTAACAAAAATCCAATGCTCCATCTCATCTGCTCCAAATGGTTCACTGACATTCTAATTAGGTATTATTCCCCATGGCTTATAAAATCTTATATTTACTTTTTTAAATTTCAAATTATTTTTTAATTTAAAAGGATGAAATCTGTTTTGAATATAAAACAAATTCAGAATTTGCTACACTTTCAATTAAGTAATTGGAAGCACAATTAGTTCCTGGCTGTTTATTCTGAAATAACGACTGCTTCCCTGTGTCAGTAATTATTCATCCATAAAATTTTGCACTTTTGAACTTTGGCAAATAATTAAAGCATGTAGTTAATTATGCACCACTATTGGACATAGAAGAACAAAACACAAATAGAGAAACCTGAAAAGGGAACTCTTATAAAGGATGGGCAGCTGTCTCATGTCTTTTCAGTGAATTTTTATACTTAAGGTGAGAGATTTGTTGATAAGAAATTTCTCTGCCTGTACTGTTGTTCCCAGAAATCCTTAGGATGCATGGCAGATTTGAAGGTCTTTGAAAAATCCATAGATTTCTCTCTGGAAAATCACAAATGGGGGGAGGGATCATGAACCAGACCCTTGGATCTCCCCATCTTCAAGGGAGATTTAATTTAACATTTCTGGTGATAAGGAGAAGCATGTAGAAAATTTTTTCTTCTGTATTATCTCCTGCTGCAATCCCCACAGTCAAATACAAAATGCAATCTTCCCACAGAAAGACCTACAGCAGGTTTCTGGGCATTGGTTATATACTCTATGATTGTCTTCCATTTTTACTTTTAGTAGATTCTTTTATAGAGTCCATAAGAAATTTAAAATTTGTATGTATTAATGTGTGTGTATTTATGTGTGTGCACATGAACACATACATGCATATCAAGGTGTGCTTTGGGAGATCACAGGATAATTTGACAGTTGATTATCTTTATCCACTCTGTGGGTTTCAGGGATTGAACTGATTAGTGTTGGCTATAAGTACCTTTACCCACAGAATCATTGTGTTGACTTTAGGACATTTTTGAGACAGGGTTTCTTCTTGTCTCCATAGCTCTGAGGATAATCTTGAGCTTTTTCCTGTTGCCTGTACCTCCCAGGTGTTTGGATTATTATAGGCATGTATGCCTCTTTTGGTTTATGTGGTCCCAAAAATAGAACCCCTTTCTTTGTGCATACTAGGTAATCATTCTGCCAACTGACCTACATCCTAAGCCCAATCCCAAAAGACTTTCTATGTTTTTGGTTGTTCCTGAAAAAGTGCCTGAGTCAAGTCATCTCAGGAACAATTTCCATCTTGCTGACAGGGTCAAAACTGAGTTCATGCTTCCAAGCTCTTGCACTCACTCCTATCCAGCTTCTTTAGGTGTTTCATGTTTGGCTGTCAACTAGTAAAGAATGTGAAGAGTGAAGTGTCCTTCTATCTAAACTAAGACCCCCAAGATGTAAATGTATTGCCTCTTATGACTTAATTGACTACAGGTAGTCATTCCATTCCTTTGTTACTGGACTAAATGTTCACCAGAAGACCAAAAGTCCACTAGAAGGACCACTAATACTATTAATCAAGGATCTGAAAAGCATGTGATGCAGATAAGGGTTAGTCACCAATGCTTACATCCTTGCTCAACTCTGTGTGTCAAAATATGATTGGACAATGCTACAGCCCACACACTCCATCTGGCTT
This sequence comes from Arvicanthis niloticus, assembly GCF_011762505.2. Lineage (NCBI taxonomy): Eukaryota > Metazoa > Chordata > Mammalia > Rodentia > Muridae > Arvicanthis > Arvicanthis niloticus. The sequence continues at coordinate 23,429 of NW_023045017.1, read as the reverse complement.
TGTGATCCCATCCTTTAAAAATAATGTACAATCTCCCTTCAGAGTCACAGGTCAGCTACTGAATCTGTTCTGTGTCCCTTATGGATCAGTAGGGGCCTGAGTACAATAAAAGTTTGCCATCTGTATACTTATTATGATGAAATGTCAAAGGCCCAGCACCTGACTCTGTGCTGTAGTCCCTGACTGGTCAATTTTTGCTACCTAATCCAAATGAAGATCTTGCTTTGCCTGACTCTTGTGACTATTCAGGTTGTTTTGGTTTTTTGATCCCAAACACTTTTAGTTATCAAATCCATTTTTAATCATATTATCTTTACTGATTATTAAAAAAATTACCTCTTTCAAATAATGCTAAGTAAAATCTTGAGAAAGAGAGCTGTTTTGAGTTGGTTCTAACCATGGGAATATGTACACACACACACACACACACACACACACACACACACACACACAATCACATCAGAGAAAGAGAGAGAGAGAGTAAGAGAGAGAGAAGACGAGAGGAAGAGGGGAGGGGTAGAGAGGGAGGGATGGGAAGAGAGAGAATGAAAGAGAGATGGGGAGAAGAAAAGTGGAGGGGGAGGGAGAGTGAGAGAAACAGAGATGGGGAAGGGAAAAGGAAAGAGAGAGAAAGTGAGAGCAAGAGAGAAAGAGAGAGACAGAGAGAGAGAGAGACAGAGAGAGAGAGAGAGAGAGAGAGAGAGAGAGAGAGAGAGAGAGAGAGAATATTTTGTGCCTGATGGTCATTGTTAGTCTTACAAAATAAGACCCTTTTTCTAAGATTTTTTTCACCAAGCTATATAGGGCACACACAGCATCTAGAATTTTTAGTTATGTCTGTACTCCTGGGTTAGCAATTGAGGCAACTATAGACTTGATAGATTTATATGAAAGGCATATAGATATAAAGGTGTATACTTTCAAGGTTCATCAGTTGATGTGTAAAATTTCAAAGTTAATTAATATGACACTATTTCCCTCTATGAGTTTATCTCTCATAAACAGACCTGATTGAGTATGTAGTTTAGTTGAAAGTGTTTGTTGAGCATGGGTAAAGTCCTGCATTTCGTTTCCTATACCACTCACCAAAGACAAAACTAAATAAAACAGACAACAGGGAGTAGATTTGTTCAAAATGCATATCATTATCTAGCAATATGTGAAACTTGGAGACTTTTGATAGAAGTTCATTTCATACATTAATATATTTCAGGTATTTTTTGTTTTGTTTTATGATTTAATATGGAGTCTCATGTAGTCCCAGTTGGGTTTGAACTTGCTATATAATTGAGGATTCCCTTGCACTCTCAATCCTTCTGTATATAGGTCCCAGAGAGGTGCATGTGCTGTTTTGAATTTCTTATCAATGCATAAAGGAACCTCATGGTCTGGACCTGATTGGAGAGACTTTTGCTGAAGGTAATGGCTTGTCACAAATGGCTTTCTAGTCTGCGTTGAAGAAACAAAAGTTTTCATTTCATATCACTTGTATAAACTATTTTTGTAGCTAGAGAAATCAATTGATGTTTGATATTCGTTATCTTGATTTTCTGTTCCTAAACTTACCCTGTAAATTCACACTGTGCTTATAAGTAGTAATGCAGTTGGTAGTTGTATAAAGCCATGTGCAAGGACTTTGTAATTTAACTAAAGAAACAAAACAGCATTGGATTGTGTAGACTTCCAGGTATGACAAAGGGAGTGCTCATAGTGGAGGACATTTGCAGCTTGCAGAACAAGGAGTCCTGGACATAGACTCGGTTAAAAGTAAGGTTTCAAGAAATTGAGCCCTTTATTTTTTCAAAATTGAAAGACCTGAATAAATATTTACATTTTTCTCAGGTTGCATGAAATAGCTTTGAAATCTGGAATGACCAGGTTATGGTTAAGATTACCAATGGCAGAGACCTTGAAAGTCATGCTGCCTGCTTTTTTTCTCTAGAATTAATTCAACACTATGATTCATACAAATATCTTTCATTATTTTAATAGAAGAAGTCTGTATTATTATATTTTTTATTTATTTTGTAAGTGGTATGTGTGTGTGAGAGAGAGAGAGACAGAGAGAGGAAGAGAGAGAGAGAGAGAGAGAGAGAGAGAGAGAGAGAGAGAGAGAGAGAACATTTGTGCACACATGTGCAGACCATATGTATGATGTTTAGAAGACAGCTTTTGAGATTTTTCTCCTCCTACTTTGTGGTTCTTGGCATTGGTTTCAGATTATCAGGATGGACAGAAAGTACCTTTAAATACTAAGCCAGCTCATCTGTCCCCATTACTAATTCTTTTACTTTACATTTCAACAAAAGTAAATAATAGGATAGAAAAATATTATAGTGAATAACTCTGTAAAATAGCTGTATTTTTTCCTTTTAGTTTAAAATGCTGAGTGAGAAGCTTCCTATTTCTAATTGCTGAGAAATCATACCATTTTTTGTTCAAGTTGAGGAAGAAACCACAGGAGTAATTTTCATTACTGAATTAGGAGAAGCTTGTATTATTATTATTATTATTCTTTTGGTTGTGTGTGTGTGTGTCCATACAAGTGTGTCTGACTACCTAAGTGTTTCTGCCTATGTGTGCTCACTTGCCTGCCTACATACTCATAGAGGTCAGAGGGAAATTTCCAGGTGTTAGTTCTTTCCTTCCACCAAACATGTTTAGAAGATGGAACTCAGATCCTCAGGCTTAGTAGTAAAAAGGAACATCTTTATTCACTGAGTCATCTTGCCAGTCCCCATTGATATTTTATTATTTATTTTTAAGAAGATAAAATAATGTGATAGATTAAATTCCTCTAGCTACAATATAGTCAAGCCATCCCATCATTAGTAGGTAGCCACCTTATTTATGTCAAAAAGAATTAATGGTACCTGTGGGTCCATATGCTTTACTATCCTACAGGAATAACTGTGAAGGTAACAATCCTCACCATGTGACTTCTTACAGGTGAGAATCGGTGTTGCACTGAGCTCTGTACTTTAGATTTAGTAACCTTCATATGGCAGAGAAAGTAGATTAAAGAGTGTGAGGATTTAGATTCTTATTTAATCTTTCAGATTAATTTTATTTCGCATATATTCATGTTCTGCCTGCATGTATGTATGTGTATCACATATTCATCTGGTATCCATGGAGAAGAGGATGTTGAATCCTCTAGAACTTGGGTTCCCAATGATTGCACAACATGTCATAGGTACTGAGAAAGATCCTGATTTTTGTGCAAGAGCAATCAGAGCTCTTAGCCATGAAGCTACCTCTCCAGGCCTCACTGGGATTCATTTGTAAAGACAGTGTTCTTTCTCTGCAGCCCAGGCTGGCCTGGATTCCTGAACCCCCAGTTGGTTTCCTTTGTGATCAAGAACTTAAAATTTCTGCATGGCTTTTCCTAAGTAGAATATAAATATTAAATTGACTCATGCTAATTACAAGAAGCAGAACAGTGTTCCTGTTACTTGCTATGCATTTGTGGGGTGTGTGTCTTCTGACTTGACTTTCCCTAATGTCCCTAAAGAGGAGGATGTGAGCAGGTTAATGAGTTCCTCTTCAGATTCTAATAAGTAAGTCCACTGTTTAAGTAATAGGATGCTCTTTGATTTTAGTGCTCATGACTGGCAATAAATGTCTTCCATATTTACACACAGAATTTGTACCTCTGAGAAGACAGAGAGCTGAGGGCGGTCAGCTTAGTCATAAGGCACACTACATATTACTGAGTTAAGTTAGTATTCATTTAGCTTTGGAAAAGAGAACATAAATGTACCGATTTTGTTACTGTTCTTTGTATAGTGATGATATATGTATGCATGATTGTTCCCAGAAATTCCTCTTGCTTTGTATACATTGAATTTCAAGATTCATTTAAGTTCTTACCAGACATATTGGGTAAAACTCTAAGTTAACCTGTAAGCTCCATTCACCAAAGGACCAGGTAACTTTTGGAATGCTGAGAATTGTAGTTCTTGAAAAAATAACAACATCACATGGGAAAATTTGGTGGCTATATGGATTTGTTCTTAATAATTAAATAGCTCTTACAAAACATGTTTCCAGGGTGTGTGTATATATATATGTATATATATACATATATATATATATGAGTATGTGTGTATATATGTATGTATATATATATGAGTATGTGTGTATATATGTGTATGTGTGTGTTATATTTCCTTCACATCCAATGGCAGCTTCCTCTCCCTACTTTCCTTCCCCATATTCCTCCTTTCTCACCCGAAAATAGGGGGCCTTTTTGTAAATATCAACCAGCCATGGCCTATCAAGTTGCAGTGAGACTAGGCATATTTTCTTTTGAAGCTAGACAAGGCAGCCCAGTTGAGGAAAAGGCATCCAAAGGCAGCCAATGTAATCAGAGACAACACCTGCTCCTGCTGTTTGGAGTCCCACATGAAGACCCAGCTGCACAACTATTACATATGTGCAGAGGCCCTAATTTATTCCTCCCATGCATTCTTTCTGAATTCCAGTGCAGACCCTATGAGACCTTATGGCCCAGGTTAGTTGATTCTGTAGGTTTTCTTTTGCTGTCCTTGGTCACTCTTGCTCCTCAATACTTCTTTCCCTTCTTACACAGGACTGCCTGGGCTCCACCTCATGTTTGACTGTGAGTCACTGCATGTGTTTGCATCAGTTTCTGGGTGAAGCCTCTGTGATAACAGTTATGCTAGGTTTCTGTCTTCAAGTATAGCAGAATATCATTAATAGTGTTAAGGGGTGTGGTCAACTCAAATATATTAGTAGCCTTTCTATACTCAAAAGGTAAACAGGCTGATAATTAAATTAGGGAAATGACATCCTTTACAATAGTTACAAATGATATAAAATATCTTGGAGTGAATATAACCAAGCAAGTGAAAGATCTGTATGACAAGAACTTCAAGTCTCTGAAAAAAGAAATAGAAGAAGATCTCAGAAGATGGAAAGATCTCCCATACTCCTGGATTGGCAGGATTAATTTAGTAAAAATGGCCATCTTGCCAGAAACCATCTATAGATGCAATGCAATCCCCATCAAAACTGAAGGAGGGGCTATCAGGAGATAATTCCACCTGGGAATTCATCCTATGTACTGTCACCTTAGCTAGACACTTATGTGGATGACTGGAGGTGCATGCTGTCAAGAATATGATATAGCTGTCTAGTTAGAGGTCTGCCAAAGACTAACACATTCAGAGGACGATGCTCACAGCTAACCACTGATATGATCAAGGGTCTCCCAATGGAGAACTTAGAGAGAAGACTGAAAGAGCAGAAAGGGTTTGTGACCCCAGGAGCAGGAGGAAAGCAAAAATACTAAATACCAGAGCCCCCAGGTTCTAAACCACCAGCCTGGGAGAACATAGGGAATGACCATGACTCCAGCAGTATATGTAGGGGAGGATGTCCTTGTCAGGCATAAGTGGGAGAGGAGATTCTTTGTACCATAAAAAACAAACTCAGACTGGGGGGGGGGACCTGAGGGGGAAAGGCGGGTAGTGGGGGGAATAAGTGTGGCACTGCCTCATAGAAGCATGGAAAAGGGGATAGAATAGGAGGTTTTTGGGTATTGGGAGGAAGTGGGGTAAGGGCATAAAATATAATGACCAATTTTAAAAAAAAGAGACTAAAAAGGGAAAAATGAGAAAAAAAGGAAAGAAAAATAGGAGATTTAATAACATAAAGGGAAAGACTTAGAAATTTAGGATGGCAATTTATGTAAATGGAAACAGCATCATAGAAACTGGAAAATCATACCCTCATAGAAGCACAAGGGGGGAGCCAGGATGGGATAAAGGGTTCCTGGGTGGTGGTGGAAATGGATAAGGGGATAAAATTTGAACTAAAAATATTAAACTATTTTTAACAAGGAAAAATAAAGAAAAGTTGCTAAACCAACATCTTTAAAAAATGTCAAACCTCTAGGAAAAAATTTTTCTTGATACTAAAACTTTTTTCTGAGAATTGTTTACTGCAGAATACACAAATTTGGTGTATCTACTCATCAAGCATACTGAGCAGACCTGCCCAAACCTCTGATGTCCTGGAATTCCATCTGGATGCAGTGAAGACACAGCATCAGAGGCTTCTCAATTTACTCTTCCCACCACCCCTCCTTCTAATATCTCAATGCTCATAATCAGCTGGAAGAAGTTAAAGAAGAGTCAGTGCCCCTATTCCCTGGGCATGGGGACTAAGGTGGTTAATATTGGTCTGTCTTTCTAGGGAAAAGTAGTAGTTTTGTTGGAACAGGGAGGATTAGCTAGAACTTATTGCATAGCCATAACCTATTGGTAGAAATCTGTATAATTAATATCAAGATGAAGTTATAATTTCTTAAATGGTACAAAATTTACTTTGATTTCAATTTAAGGTTTTTATTGGTATGAGCATCTTATTGATATGTGAGATGAATATTGATACTCTCATGGGCATTGTGCCTGTATAACACACTTAGGAATACAAGGCTTAGACCCAGTTCTTCTTTAACTTTTATAAATGATTTGGGACGGTTAGCCTATGAGTTACGGGACTATAGCAAATTCATGGCTTTGAGTTTATTGTTACAGTGTTTTCAATATTTTACTTAGAAAAAGATGAGAGGAGATAACAGTCAACAGTCCAGGCTACCTTACATTTATAGTTGGTTTTCAAAACATCAGAAGTCCATAGAGTTGACGTTACAAACATTTCTATAGTTAGGTTCATTTTGAATAAAGATCCATCTGCTCCTGAAAGCTTCCTGTTGTGGATTCTTAGGAAAAATTGAGCATCCTTGAAATTACTCCAGTTGTGCAATGTGAACCACTAGGCAAGAATTGCCTCTTTTGATCTACAGAAAAATTACTGTCCAGAAAAAGACACACTTGCAGAATAGTCAACTGATTATATCTGCCTAAACAGAGTAATCAGCCCTTAATAATTCTCCACCAATAAAGTCTGTCATATGATCCTGGGCCAGAAGTCTGAAGATCAGATGCTCCAATATTTTGTAGTACAGGGACTGTCCAGGTGTTCAGCGGTATCTATAAATTGGCAAAGTCTTAGAAGCTATGCTTTGTGCTTCCCATAATTTCAGTTAACTCAGTCATTCTGGATTTCTGATGGAGTTGAGGACCTATAGTCTCATAGCCAATCCTGGCTATTTACTTTGAGAGAAAAGGTATGAGTGGATGGTTTTCAGCTGATATTCATTCTAAAACCAAGGAAGATGCCAGGTTCAGAACTAAGTGCTTTAGTTAGGGGAGATGACAGAGGTTCTGGTTAGTCAACCAAATGATGGACTGGGAACTACAACTATCTTCTACCTCACTGGTACAATTAGGAATAAGTATGCTCTAACTGCATTTGAGAGAAAAGTTTTATTTTAACAGGAAGTGTGAAGCTAGGTGATGAGAGAGAGAAAGAGAGTGTGGACATGGAGGCAGATGTTCACGTGTCTCCACCAGTCAGAGAGTTGATACATCTAGGTTGGGTATTGGGTTACGCTTCTGATTGAGCATTAACAAACATTTAAAGCCTTTGATTAACATTTTAAAAGTGTATAAAAGCAAAAAGAAAAGGGGACATGGGATAGGGTTTTCTAGGGAGGGGAAATAAGAAAGGGGATGACATCTGAAATATAAATAAAACATAAAAATAATAAATAAAAGAAAAAAACTGTCAATTAGTTGTGATAACAGAGATTTTCTCTTCCCACTGTGATTTTGCTGTATTTCTAAGCAGACAATGTAGGTTATTATTGTTAATAGATGAGAAAATCAATTTCCATATTTTGTCACATATGAAGTGAGACAAAGTAGTCATCTCTGCTCTCTCTTATCACAAAGAGTAGGAAACATCATCATTGCCAGGAATATAAAAACTTGAGCTTTGTTTAATAAATAAAAGACCCTTTCCTGTATTTCTTTCAGTGAGTTGTTACGTCCTTCTTAAAGGCCTCTAACATCTTCATGAAATGGTATGGTATATCAGAATCTTGCTTTTCAGGTGTATTAGGGTCTCCAAGGCTTGCTGTGTTGGGAAATCTGGGTTCTGATGATATCAAGTTACATTGGTTTCTGTTGCTCTCACCATATGGTTATCTCTGGTGTCAATGTGCATGGGTGTCTCTGACTGGAGTCTGACATTCTTGGTATCCAGGTAGAGCTCTGTGACATGGGTTGGAGCAGGCCTCTTATGAGGCAGAGAGTGCTGTCTTTGGTGGGGAGGATTCCTTTGTCCCTGGTTACAGCAGAGCTCCTGAAAGGTGGTCAGGTTGTGGCATAAGTGAGAGGCTACCATCTCTTCAGAGGGGAGTTGAAGGCTGGTTAGAAAGTTAAATCAAGAGCAGATAAGCCATGTAAACAGTCTTATAACCCCTAAAGAAATAGCAGCAATCATTAAAATTCTCCCTGCCCAAAATGCCAGGACCAGATGGTTTAGTTTAAAATTCTATCAGACCTTAAAGGAAGACCTAATACCAATTCTCTTCAAAGTATTCCACAAAATAGAAACAAAGGAACATTATCCAATTAGATCAATGTTGCCACAATCACACCCATACCTAAACCACACAAAGACACAACAAAGGAAGAGAATTTCAAACCAATCTTTCTAAGAATATCGATGCAAAAAATACTCAATAAAATTCTCACAGACCGTACCCAAGAGCACATCAAAACCATCATCCATCAGGATCAAGTAGGCTTTATCCAGGAATGTAGGGGTAGCTCAATATTTGGAAAGCCATCTATGTAATCCACTATATAAACAAACTCAGAGGAAAAACAAGAACCACGTGGTCATTTCAGTACATGTTTGAGAAAGAATTTGACATAATTCAACAACCCTTCATGTTAAAAAGTCTTGGAAAAAATGAGGAACACATCATAAAATCATATAAAAATTACCTCAAACCGACTTGAGAGTAAATCGGTTAATTCCCTATTCTAAAACTGTGTTACTTCACCTAACATAACAATCACTCCTTTTATACAATTGTCTCCAAATGCCATGATTTCAGCTACCTTTTCAGTTGACTAAAATACCATTACATATGTTTATATGTATGTTTATGTGTGTGTATATATATATGTATGTGTATATATGAATTACATTTTTTCTAATAAGCGCATAATGGAAAGAAATGGTTCCATTTGTTGGTAGTGTGAATACTGAAGCAATAAACATGCATTGCATGTATGTCAGTAGTAGGTCTTAGGGTCTTTTGAGTATTTATCCAGGAGTGTGACAGCTAGGCCATATAATAAGTCTATGTTTGAAAACCTATGTAGTGATTTACACAGTGCTAAACTAGTTTACATACCCCCAGGGATACAAATAAGAGAGGAAGAAGTCAAATGATCCCTATTCACAGAAAATGTGATCGTGTGCTTACAATCCTTCAGCAGAAAACTCACATATGTACATTTTCAGCAAAGTGGAATGATCCAAAATCAATATTTAAAAATTCAACAGCTTTTATGTTTGCCACCAACCAACTTTTCAGAAAGAAAATAAAGGACATAAATGTCAATTTTTAATAATATTTTTCGAAAAATAATAGAGGTGGTTAGTAGTTGAGTGGATAAAGCACTTGCCACACAATGTGAGGACAAAAGTTTAGATCTCCAGTACTCACTGTTGAGTGAGTGTGGCTGCTCACCTATACTCTGGACAGTTGAAGACTGGGAATCCCAAGGACAAACTGGCTAGTGGTTTGTGGGTGAGTCATCAAAGACACCCAACATTAATATTAACATGTGATCTCTACAGGCACATGCACATATATGCATACATACCCATACATATGTGCACATACATACATGAAAACACATTACACACAAACATAGAGAGAGCCAGAGAGAGAGAGAGAGAGAGAGAGAGAGAATGAGAGAGAGAGAGAGAATGAGAGAGAGAAACATACATTAGGAGGAGTTACAAGATGACAAGCATTAAGGAAAAACTAAGGCAGGCTCCCTGATATGATGTGTTTTTGTTCTCAGAAGAGTCTGTCAAGAAAAATAGCAGGAAACACCTTGGGGATTATTTAGACAGGTCAAATACTGGAAAGGAAGGGACACCAGGGGCCTATTAAATATTCAAACCATCCATTTGTTCAACTGACTTCCAGTCTCAAGCTTCTCCCATTCTGAATATATAAGTTACTAATTTGGACTTCTACAAGACTTAGTCTTCTGTCTTTCCAATGCATCCAGTTGCTTGTTCATGGACATGAATAAACTTGGTAATTATCTAGACAACAATGGACAATTCCATTACACATGTGCAATAAAATCAATAAAAGCTTATGTATATAAATATGTATATGAATAAAAAGCATATGCACAAAAGTGCTGTAATGAAACATTTCTTTGTATTCTGACAAAGAAAATGAATAACTTTAAAACTTTGAGAAAAGAATATTAATTACTGAGTTATCAATGCTATAAAATATACTATTCAGTTATCTTCATTTTTAAATTTACTGTGCAAATGTGATTTTATTGGAAGAACTTTATAATGTTATTATTAATAATGATATGATTTAGGAAACATTCACAAGTATGTAAAAATAATTCACAGAAATCTTAGACAATCATAAATCAAGTAATCATCTTGAGACATTTAATTTCAAAATGAAAATTGAAATTTCTTTTAACTATTGCCATGTTTAAAGCAGTCATGATATAAAACTCATGATGTCATGCCCTTAAAGTCACACTTGCAATGTCACATTTGTGATTTCCACACTGTGATGTCACACTTGTGATTTCACCCTCATGATATAACACCTATGATTTTCATACCCATGAGGTCATACCCATGAATACACTTGATGACACATGCATGATGTCACACTGTGACACTCATGATGTCATATACACGATATCATACCCATAATGTAACACCATGATGTCATGCCCATGATGTCACACAGATGATGTCATATTCATGATATTCATACCTCAGTGACTCACAAAACATCACCATGATCAAGAAAAATCATCATTCCAGTCAAAAAACAGATAAAAATAAATAATAGTAGTTAATAATAATGAATAAGGTCAACCACAACCTATAGATAAAGAGTATTGATCACGGATATTGAACAATGAAGGCGAAGGCTGAATCAATATTAAGAGTTATTCATTTATACATTTATTAATTATCATTTCTTATGGTGTTGAGCCACAGCTTGGTCTGGGAAGGTTAGGTTCAATGTAGTAAAAGACCTTAAGGTGGTATGTGTGACCACGCCATAGCATAGGATGATACAAGGTTTAGAAATACTTATTGTGGACAACAGGGAAATTGTTCCTGATGGTACCTCTCTGTGTTTGTAAAAGGATGAGACAGTTGTTTAGCAATAAATAATATAGAGGGTGACAGGATTCTTCCTTGTTTGGGGTGGTGGGCCCTTGCACCTCTGAGAACTCAGAGCATGGACTGCCTGGATAGAAAGAGCTGTCTTGATTCTGTCAGAGCAGATGCCTCAAGAAAGCTTGGTAGGGAGGCAGAAGTGGAAATCAATGCCAGACTTCTCTCCTGGTGGTTGTTAGATGGGTCTACTTACACCAGCTGTGACTTAAGCTCTTAAGAGTGCAGGAGAGGACCTCTGGAGACTCTCACTGCTCAGGAAAGGAAGGCTTCCTGGTGGATAGTGAAAATCATTTCAAAATTGACCACAGAATTCATTATCTGGTAAACAAAGAGGTGGTTCTGCCCTAGAAAATGTACCTGGATGTGTATGTATTGGCAAGCCTAAAAGAGATAGAAGGAGGTAGGTAGGTAGGTAGGTAGGTAGGTAGGTAGGTAGAAAAAGATAGATAGATAGATAGATAGATAGATAGATAGATAGATAGATAGATAGATAAAAAGATTGGAGGTATGTAAGAAAGTTGGAAGGTTGGTGGGTAGGTAGATATGTATATAGGTTGGTAGGTAGAAGATAAAGATAATCAATGATAGATAGATTGCCAGATAGATAGATAGATAGATAGATAGATAGATAGATAGATAGATAGATGGATGGCTAGCTAGCAGTTGCTATAAATGCTGTGGTATTGATCACTTGGAGAGAAAGTTTTTAAGACACCTTGAGTATTTCCAATGTGCAACCTCAGAAGACCTTGGTGTGAATATGTCTAGGAGGAGTTGGTGAGGAATTGTGCTACAGGGATCCTGGTGAGACAAGTGAGACATGCTCATTGTGCTTTGTCCCTAGTTGCATGTGTGCCTGGTCCCTGCACAGGTAGGTATGTGGTTGTGTGGTAGGATATAGAAAGAAGGATCCATGGTGAGAGTGACTTGGGGACTTTAGAGGCAGGAAGATGATCAAAGTGTTCCACAGTGTTCCATGGCAGTTGGTGAATGGTGTGATGGAGGTGGGGTGGAGGTTTTCAGAGAGGAGAGAGATTCTGAGGGAGCTTGAATTAGCTCATAATGGTTGCCAGGTATCCTGGTCAGTTGCCTGGAGATGCTTATTTTGTAGTTGCTTAGAATTGGGCGCCTGAGTCCAGAGCAGAGTTTTCAAATGGGAATGTCGAGATGAAATATTCCCTTCTTGTTTAGATATGTCCTTTTCCTCAGCTCATCATGCTAGCTGGAATGCAGGTGAGATTTTAGAAGTGGGCAGCAAGACCATCTGGGCCTTTGTGGACAACAGATGATTGGATGTCTTTGTGAGGCAGCATCTACCAGAATTCGTTGATGGATACCTGAGATACCAACCTGTGTGACTGGGTAAGTAGACCAAGGTTTTTGTGGGGGCCTGTCTTTTCATCTCCCACCACACTATGGGCTCAATCAAGGAAACTAAAGGCCTCATGGATGCACAGAGCAGCTCACAGAGTGCCATGTGTCCAGTGCTGTGCCTCCTGCTGCTATGTGGGAAGCCAGTGTTGAGACTAATGCCAATGAAGAATGTTGTGTTCCCCAAGTCCCCCTGTGGCCTCTGTTCAACTTCCCTTGTCTCTTGAGCTCTCTGATTCCATCAGTCCTGTTCTTTTTTATCTAAGTTGGTACTATCCAAAATGGCTACCTATTTACAAGGTCTATGACAACTTTCTACTACAACAGGTCTATGGTAACTTTCCACCAAAGTTGCTTGTTTACAATAGCTAATAACCATCTGTTTCTGTTCTTTTCCACAGAGACCCAAGACCACGTATGTCAAGCCTAATGCTGATTTTAGTCCTATGATTGATTATAGGTTTACAGTGAATATGCAGGTCTGCCCCTGACTTTTCCTTCCTTCTTTAAGTATAGAAGGGCATTGGCAATTCTAATATTGTGAAGGCTTTAAAGAAAATTTTGTTAATAGACTTGTTTGTGAGACATGGGCATAAGAGATCGTTTTTTTTGGATCTTCATTTGGCTAGTTGACCTGAAGTCTTCTAATGTAGAAGATGGAGGTTTAAAACACCACTTTGAAACAGTGCTAGTATTGAGAGCCTTTTCAATAGACTTTGATTTCCAAGTTCCCCTTTTGCAGAAATTGAAGGTCTAAAATCCATTTTGTGGGTGGAGGTAGACAATAGAACCACAATCCTATTGGGAAGACAGGGAATGTTAGATGCTCTTTTATGTTGAATTAGTAGTATAAGGCTCCCTTGTTCTGACAGCCTTTTAAGGAAAAAGACTCAAAGCAACTTGGAAGGACTAGGAATATATAAAGACCACATAAGGTGTAATAAGTGCTCAAGGCCTCACTTGGCAAATGAGGTCTAGGGAAACGCTAGTCCTAGGAGAGTTCTGCAATTCTGTTCAATGTAGTGAGAAGTAGTAAGTTAACACTCAGAAAAGTGAACCCCATGTAAGATACAAAACTCTGATGCCCTATTGACAGAATTTCCTTCAGGCAGTGTGAAGGTGCCAAATAAAATTCTGTCAAATGTAAAGGTCCTAGGTATTTTATACAGTGGAGAAACTTTACAGCAGTTATCCTAAGTTTCCAGTTATTATTCAGAGTTTTGTATCTTTTTAGTTTGTGTTCATACTTAGAGAAAGCAGGCACCAACTTATTTCTCTTCCCCAATGTTTTTGTTTTAGACTTGAGTCCAATTACCCATAATGGTGTGGTTTCATCTACACACAGATCTGAGTAGCTGAACCCAAAACTGAAGAGTTAGTCTTGTTTGGCATAGCTATCCAACCTGTGCACAAATAATGCAATTTCTGCCTGGATTCTCAAAGTTTCTACTAATAATATGAACATCCTAAGTTGTAAGGAACTGTAGACTGAGAAGACAATAAACGTAAGGGTAGAAGTTATTATTAAATTTATTATCATTAAATAAAGATAAATCAGTATAGAAGACACCATTCTGTTTCTATGAAGCATTAATACCATAAAGAAAAGGAAAATGATGAGAACAACTGGTTATGTAAAAGCTTTCTGATGTGACAGCAACATGAATTGACAAGCAATTTCTTTAGTACTGCACATGATATGAAAACAACAGTGAACTATTGTAGTTGAAGTCTACAAAGTGATTTGCCATTCAACTAAAAATTAAATATCTTTACTTTTCTGGCTTCCCTGATTGATTCTTCCTGGTTTAAATTTAAGGTCCAAGTTGTTTCTCAAACGATTTATGTTCATCATTAGTCATTATATTCATATGACGATGTAATTGGTAATATGAATCTACTTAACTTGGACTATGTGTGAACATTTTCCTGCATTTCGATATAGAGACCAAGGTACATAGATTCAAAATTTTCTTAGGGTGATATCATGAAACTTTGGGAAAAGTAGAGTAGGAACAGGCAAGATGGCTAATGGTCATCAGCTATTGGATTAGGGTAGCTGGAATGCCTCATTAGCATGGAAAAAATGTTTCAGGATTCTCAATTGCTGAGTGAAAAGTGTTTATAAGAAAAAATAAAATCGATACCATAATCGAATTGAGAGTATGTGATGTCCATCTGGTCGAGAGAAAAGTGGTTGTTTTCCCCAAACAAGCTCAGTGTAGAAGAAATCGTGCTATTGTAAGGAATCTCCCATATTGCATTGATAATAGAAGATACCCAATCACAGTGGGCTTCAATGTAATTTAGAAGTGTTTCTGAAATGTATATGTGTGTATACACAAACACACACACACACACACACACACACACAGACATATACAATAAACTTTAATGATTTCTTGAAAATAGAGAAATTGCCCCTTCTGTGGTAATTATTCTTTCTGTGCAGCTTTATATTCTGGGGATTTGGTTTAAGTCTAGCTACTAGTAGATACTGGCATTTGTGGAAAATTAACCACAAGGCTCTACGTATGATTACATTGGACTGTGGGAATCTTACTATTATCAAGAAATTAACATATCAAGTAGAATAATCAGAATGACAGTACACAACGCTATGAACTCCAACTGGACTATTTCAATTGAAATTGAGTATGCTTGGGATCTTATAATATTAGCTAATTTCCTGAGACTTATGTTTAACCAACCAGAACTATGATAGACTGATGATTTTACAACATGTCATGTGACTTTACTCAAGAAATTGTATAAGGTTCCACAATTTGCTTCCTCTCTTGATTTCTGTGAACTTTGATTAAAAACAGAAATGCTCCTTGGTCAGAGGTAAAATATCCCTGAGGCTGCTGAGAAAAAAAGAATTCTTATGGGAGTATACTGAGTCAAACGGGTAACTTTTAAGGCCTCAATCATGAGAGGGAAAAAAATACCAAATTAGAAAATTAGAAAAGAGAAAGGTCCTCAATCCTGTTGGAGAGTAGGGAAGTATCCCTGTTTACCTTCTGTAGAGGAGGTTGGTCCAGGCACTCCAGGCTCCACATCTTCAGAGAAATCTAGAAAATTTTTATTTTTGACAAAAACAGACTTGACAGTGTTATGAGGTTTCTTCTGACTAGTTGGGTCTAAGTCCATGGATCTGTTCCCTATTTAAACTTAAAATAAGCTGCACAGGTATGGGTGTGGAGGAATGTTACCTTTCTGGTGATCAGATTAAAGATAGATGTGCTTGGATCTAGTTTGAGTTTATCATTCAGTGGCCATTGGACTTGAATCCAGAGGTCTGTGAGGTTTTTATGGGTAGTCAAAGGTGTATTTCCTGACCAATAAAGTCTGAGGGAGAATCTCTGGTTTCTGTTAGTTGAATGGTAGACCTGAGTCTACCATAAACAAAGAGAGAAGCTTCTGTGCATTCTTGGTGAAAAGGATTCAGTCTGTAGCACATTACAGGCAAGCCTAAATGTTTGAGACACACTCTTCATTCACAAAGACAGTTCTATAGCTTTCTTCATCAGAGTGGAATGTCTAAGACCACTCCAGAGAAGACAGTGGAAGAAAAAAATGTTATTATTCTCAAGGTCATCTGACCTCTTTGGCATATACTTAATGTCAGGTGCTGCTGTGATTAGAGATAATAAAACTAAGGTCCTCTTCAGAAGATATTTCAAAATGGAATCAGTCCCCTTAATGACATAAGTTAGTTTACATCTGAGGTGGCATGACTTGAAGGAGTTATTAGCTGGAGGCATAAATTGTCCTTCTAGAAGGGTCCATCTTGGGCCCATTGTAACTTCATCAATTCTATTGCATGCTGATAGTAGGGGTTATATCTGTAACTTCCTTAAAAGGTTGTCAAGGACTTAAATCCTCTGCTTATTATGTCATAGATCTCAGGACCTTTTTTGTCATTGAGAACCTATGTGACACCTTATTACTTAGGTGGTAACTCTGAGATCAATTTGAGCAATTAATGAATGTCTGAGGTTACAGGGTCTCAAACGTATTGTATGGTAATGCTCCCCTGAATATTGGAAAGTCACTGTCACATTTGATGTTGAGGAAGTACATCTGAAACCACCTTGTGTTATTGGTGAAAGTTGTCAGGCACACTGGTTTTAGATAATTAAGATTAAGGTCACTTAGGCTATATGGGAAGATCTGAGGATCCCGGGTTCAGAGCAGATAGATCAGCAGTTCTTTATACATACAGAAATTTGGAAGATCAGTAGTTCTTACACTGTAGGTCTGAAGCCTATGTGAGAAAGACTGGAGTGCATTTGCCTACAAGGTAAAGACAGAATATGCCCTAGGACCCCATGAACCCTTGTGAATGATTTGAGTCCCACTTCAGTGACTGGGGAAAGTGTGAGCCTTTCTGGTTCTGTGTCAGAAACACAATTTCAATTACCAATGAACAGAATGAGAACGTTGGCATATCCCGAAACTATTAGGAATACCTATCTTTAGAGGCAAATGTCAGGGAAAGCAAATTTTCAAAGACTTTGTATCAGGGGAAGATCAAGAATCAAGTTGCAGGGTAGAGAAGGCTGAAACATTTCCTTATCCAGTCTTCATGGGAACCTAGAACATCCATGTCATGCAGGCCAGGCAGCAGTGAAATCAATCTCCATCACACTAAGGGGCAGTTTCCCAGCTAGGTCTCCTGATAAATCAGCTGCCTATTTTTGAATATGGCATATATTTCGTGTTTTTGCTGACCAACTTTAAAATATATATGCTGGGATTATAACTTTGTAAACTACTCTAAGACATTAGATCACCAGAGTCCTACTCTTTGGATAGAGGTCATGAGTTCAGAGGATCAGAGTAAGATGCACTCAGTTAAACTAAGATAGTGATAGTTGATTTTTCAGCAATTAGGTCAGATCAAATAGGCTTAGATCCACATTGGTCAGAAGAAGCACATGTTATTCTCCATGAGGAGCACATTGTAAAGCATGCTGTTTGACTACAAATTGTGAGTATTCTTAATCAGAAAAAAAATCCTTACAATGCTTTAGTCAGAGAAACCTACCTGATGCTTACTGTGTATGTGAGGCAGTTAAGAGTGGTAGTTGTAAGTTGGACAAATGGTTGACTAAAAGAAAAAATTTAAAACTCCTGTTGTTTTTATGGGGCACAGAGGGCAAAAAACATCAGGGTGGCTTTTAGATTAAAAAAAAAAAGAATTGAAGATGCCATGGTCAAGAAAAGTAGGGACCAGGCAATCCTCTTGAGATGGACTTCTTAAAGCTTCCATTTGGCAGACTGGGATGCTCTGATGCCATGTTGGGGAAGAAGAGGTAATTAGGAAGTTTTCTTATGGCAGAACTGAATGTTTCATTCATTGTTGATTAGAAGACACATTCTGAATTTCTTTGTAATAAAAAGCAACTGTGAGGCGCAGTGTCTTAGATGGAGCCTGTGACTGGCCATCTCTTTCACCCTGAAAACATCTGAGGCTGCCTGAAACAGGGGGAACATATCCAATATCCCTTTGGTGAGAACTGGAAAGTCTGATTCGACATGTTCAGACTGAGTAGGACTGATTGTTCTTTTAGGAAAGAGGATACAACTGCATCACCCCCTTTGCGAGAATCCATTTGAGATTGTTTCAAACAAAATGTGTATATCTTTGGTCCTGCTAGGGCAAAAGGGTCCCAATATGGGTACCAAGGCTAATATTGGAATGCTGGGTCTTACTCTTGGTAGGAATGGTAAGGTACCAGGTTCTCTGTTTGACATATGGTCATGTCTGAAATTTCCTTGACTAACAGGGAATATAGTTGCACTCCCTTTTGGAACTGTTGTAGTGATGAATCACCATAAAGATATGAACCAAAGCTGTGTGCTCCAGTCTGGAATAATGGAATGTTTTCCTTCCTCTTGGACAATAGGAAACATGTTATGAGCTCTCCTTAGTAGAAACAGGGTGACTGATATCCTCTTGGGGTGATGAGGAGAGGTTGACACTCCCTTGGGACTGTCTCTGTCTACAGATGACTCAGTGTCTTTTTGGTCTTCAAGAGAAATTTTAGGGCTCTCTGGTATCCATCACAGTGGGCTTCAACGTAATTTAGAAGTGTTTCTCAAATTTATATGTGTGTATACACACACACACATGTGCGCACAACACATGTGCGCGCGCACACACACACACACAATATCTACATCATCATATATATATATATATATATATATTATATATATATATATATATATACATATATACAATGAACTTTAATGATTTCTTGAAAATAGAGAAATGGCCCTTCCCTGAGTGCTGAAGTATTTCCCAGCCATTGTGTGAGAACAAACGATGAGTGACTAGACCAACTGAAAAGCATAATATTTTGAATAACATTTATTTAATTCCTGCCCATCTTTAAAAATTTATATTATGAGACCTTGACGTTGTTTCAGGATAAACACAAGTTTACAAATGGAAGATTCTCTGTGGTTTTATTTGTCTATCCATTTTTCTCAGAACTCTCTTACTGTAGCATAGCTCCCAATTGCATGAGTAAAAAATTGTAATAAGCTCAATAATTTAATTAGAAAGTTTCTTTTGTGAGAGCATACATATATGTGCATGCACAACCCAATCAGAAATGCCAAAGCTAAGAGGCTGTATTCCACAAGGACTCCACTTCTTTCCTGTGGTAGCTTCCCTATGGTTGCTTTTCTGTTTAGCACAAGGAAATTGATTAACTTCCCTTAACCTTGGAATTGGTTTATGAATCTATACAGCTTAGACTCTGTGTAAACTTTTGCATTTGTTTGTTTGTCAGAAGTACTTGCTTATATGAACTTGGCCTATAGATATCTGGGAGCTAGACATGCAAAGACGTAAGTGTGTTTGCAGAGTACAAGAGGCTATAATGACATGATACATCAGCCTCAGGATATTCAAATGAAAGCTTTATTTCAAATTAATAGATAATGTTAGTAGGTCTATGTGATTGTAGGAAGTATCTTGCAGAAATCTTAAGGCAGGTGTTGCTAAGTCAGATCCCTCAGCTCAAGTCTTCTGATGGGGATGTTTCATGGCAGACACAGGCTTAACTCTGCCTTGTATCTTTTAGTCTAATTAAGCACATCTCATACAACAGAATTAACACACACACAAACACACACACACACACACACAAACATATATAATATATATCCATAGAATCTGAACAAAAATTTGTAATCAGACTTGGGCACCACATACATGGTCATATATTATCACAAAAGCTGATCCCATGGCTTT
This sequence comes from Arvicanthis niloticus, assembly GCF_011762505.2. Taxonomy (NCBI): domain Eukaryota; kingdom Metazoa; phylum Chordata; class Mammalia; order Rodentia; family Muridae; genus Arvicanthis; species Arvicanthis niloticus. The sequence continues at coordinate 3,424 of NW_023045017.1, read as the reverse complement.
CCACCAAGGAACAATTAATAATCAATGCTCAAAAACAATCAATACCAATAGTGATCAATAAACAAGATGATCAATAATTGGTGATGATGATGATGGTGACAGGGATAGTAAACACTGCTTACTTCTTTCATCCTCCCTTTAGTTTTGTTGAGAGAAACTCTTGCTACATAGCACTATAACCTGCTATGTAGAGCAGGCTTGTGTTAGACTCCTAGACAGCCACCTGCCTCTGCTATCTCTGTATTGGATCTAAAGGTATGTGCTGCACACACAAATGATTTTGCATAAATTTATCAGAACTTCTGTGTAACTTCACATAGTGGTGTTAACACTTTTAGGATTTATTTTAGATTATATGTGACCTCACAGGAGAGAACATCTCCTGATTTATTTTGAGAAAATTGTAGTGCCATATTTTGATGGTACTGGATTTGTTTTGTTTTGTTTTGTTTTGTTTTGTTTGTTTTGTTTTGTTTTGTTTTGTTTTTTTTTGACCAGGTTTCTCTGTGTAGCCCTGGCTATCCTGGTACTCATTCTGTAGACCAGGCTGGCCTTAACCTCAGAAATTCCCCTGCCTCTGCCTCCAAATGCTGAGATTAAAGGCATGCACCCATCAATATGATCATTATTGGATATTGATTAGTATAGATTATTAGCCATTGATTTTATGAATAGATTATCATAATTACTGATCATTATTCCATCACCATCATCATCCTGCCTCTGCCTACCTAGTGCTGGGATTAAAGGCATGTGTCACCACTGCCTGGCTGTGGTACTGTATGATTAATCGCATTAAAATATTCAAAGAGATTATCTGGAAATAAGCATTCTTCCCTCGCTTTTTCTCATGATAGGGGTAAATGGAGAGTCCATGCACTAAGGGCACTACCTGGGATAGCTTGTCATCTCTCAAAAAATAATTACGGATATGCTCATAGGTGTGTCTCTAAGTTCATTTGAAATCAAGCTGAGTTGATAGTCAAGATGAACCATCCCACTAGCAAATCCTCCCCATTTGATGTCTTTCTACTATATCACTTAATTAGTATTGATTATAGGTCATTGATTACTATTAGTGATTAGTATTGATTATTGATCATTAATAGTTGTCCCTCAGAATCCATCTAGGATTCTCCTACTGGCTTAGAATTGGGCTATCTGCTTGTCATTTAAATTCCTACAAAATGTTACCTATCTCTTTCAGTCTGCCCCCAAACCCTCTTTTTTTCCTTTATATAGCTGTCTTAGACTTTTCCAAACACCTCTCCTCATTTTTATTTTCTGAGCCAAGGTTTCTCTGTTTAGCCCTGACTGTCCTGCAATTCAATTTGTAAACCTGGCTGGCCTCGAACTCATAAATTCACCAGCCTCTACTTCCCATGTGCTTAGATTAAAGGTAGTCACCATCAATTACTGATCATTATTGGTTATTGATTAGTATTGATTATTGATTAGTATGGATTATTGATTAAACGTTGACTATTGATCTTTATTCCATCACCATCATCCCCCCTGCCTCTGGTTCCCAAATCCTGAGAAAAAGGTGTGTCCACCACTATCCAGCCCAAACATTCCTTTAAATTCAGGCCTGTGCCTGCAAGTTATTTTTCAGATATGTTCTTTAAGGAAAGAAATTAAGTGACTGGAGAGATGGATCAGGGTTAAAGTGCTTGCTACTCTAGCAGAGACCAAAGTACGTTCCCAAACTCAACCTGTAACCAGATACAGGAGATCCAAATGTCCTCTTCTTTTCAGGCATATGGGGGTGAGAGGTATTTAAAAAATTAAAACAACTGTTCTGAAACCAAAACATTTTTCTGATACTATGCATAATTAACTTAAGTCTTCAAAGGAATGTAGATAAAAAATTGGGTAATGGCACTTTTTTTTCTCTGCTTTTGACATTTACAGGTAATCTCAATGGAATGCTTTATTCAGTCTTTACATGTATCTGGAACCAACATTGAGGAATTCACAACCTTTTGACATACCCATGATGTCAGACCTGTGATGTCAAAACTGTGATGTCACACCCATGATGTTCACGCCCATTATGTAATACCTCAGTGATGAATGACAGCGGTCATTGCAGTCAAAAAAGAATAATAAATATAAAAATAAAATAATAATAATAATAATAATAATAATAATAAATAATAATAGATAAAGTGAACCCAGATACTTAGCTAATGAAGTACTGATCATGGATATTGTTGGAGGATGCTGAATCAGGATTCACATTTATTAATTTAGGCATTTATTTATTAATATTATGCATTATGGTCTGAAAGTATATTAGTTGCCATTAACTAATGATTATATATATAAATTATGTAATATACATAATTTATATACATGTATATACAATTTTTTATTATTGGATATATATTAAAAATTGTAATAATGTATTAATAATTATATAATATTATATTAATATCACTATTAATTATTATATTGATATTAATTTACTTATAATATTATTAATATTATATAATTTTTTTTTTATTATTTAACTTATAATATTATTAATATTAATATTAATGTTAATGTTAATATATTAATATTTAAAAATATATCACTATATAATAATATATAGTATATATAATATCTCTTATATATTGTTAGATATTTTATTACAATATTAATATATGGAAATCATTGATCTGAGAATGTAATGGCCAATGACAAAAAATTTTAGATATCCTTTTTAGTATGGATAATATTATGCATATATGTAATCAAATAATATATTTAAAAATATATAATACAGTAACTTATAATATCGATATATAACATAGTAAAGATAATAATAGTATAACTATTATATAATGTGATATGATAAATATATTCTTATATATAATTTGGTGGATATTTATGACATTACACTTGCATTTAATAAAATATACCTTCTAAAAAATGATTAATAGCTATGAAGAAATAATGTATATCTTTTTTTATTGTTGGAATATTATTATATTTCACGTATTGGGCATATATAATAATTAAAATGTAAAGGTGGAAATTTTCACTATTGGAAGAGAAGCAGAACTTCATGTGACTGGAACTCTTCTCTATGGTCCTGTTATTGATTGTATTGATCATGTTGATCCATATTGATTATATTGATTTATACTTCCTCTTCACCATGCCTGGGTCAACAGTAGAGTAATTTTGTCCAAGAAAACCTGATTTCCAAATGAGAGAAGACAGGAAGTAAATTCAAAGATAGAGAGGAGCTGGGAAAATCTAGAAAGAGTGTGAATAAAGATAATTATAACATTGTAATCTATAATATATAGTAGTAAGGAATCTATTTCAAGAAATTTGAGTGAAAACTTAATTAATATATTATTATATATACGAAGTATATGTAGAATAAATCTTATGATATATTTAGATTATATATTATAGATAAGTAATA